>NW_027412199.1:2223371-2329533 GCF_047663935.1 Musca autumnalis | reverse complement strand
ATTTATGTCCAAAAAGGGAATATTTTTGTCCATTCGACTAGAATACGCCATAATGAAGCGAATCCAGTAGTTTTCAACTTTTAGCAAATATTGATTTTAAAAGAATTTCACTTTTTAAAATTATTTTCCGTGCGGAAAATTCAGAGGGAAATATTTATGATTGCCCTGTATATGTTTTTTATATGTTATATGTTTTTAGTAAAATATGAAAGATTTTATGTAATATTCACTATTTTCTTAGTGGCCGAGCAGAAACTATCAACATATTTGGATACGTTCACTTTGACATTTCTGATTGAGTTTTAGAACAAATTTGTATTAGAAAGCAACTTATGTTGTAATAAGAAGGCTCGGTTATAGGAAATTTTCTAAGTCTTTTAGTCCAGATTTATTGCAGTGGCGGAATTATAATTAATAACATAATAATCTGTTAAGAAATCGACGTTTAACGGTAATAAACTTTATTTGGAACACTTTTTGATGACTTTCCAAAATTAATTTGTTGATTTTCGTCAAAAAAGTTAATTGCATTATTTGCATATTTTTTGCATATTTTGTGCATATGCAAAATATGCAAATATGCAATAAAATAAATAATATGAGCCTGTCATTGCATTCAGTTTCCTCCAAAACGAATTTTGGTCCAATCAGAATTTTCCTATCTTTATTAATAAAAAATATGCAAATATGTAAAATCCGATGTCTAGTTATCAATATTCTCCCTATATACATACATTCACCATAGATATTTAAAAAACAGTTTGGATCGAGCACACATGATATTCTGAAGGAATTTATTATGAAAAACATCAATAAAATATATTTTGTGACCGCAGATAACGAAAGTGTGAACAAAAACTGTAAAATATGGTCATAAATCATATATAAATAGCGAAAGCTTCTGGAGTTGTTAAATATTATAGCTACAAATTTCGTTTGTTCAGAGACTCATAATGAAATTTGATTTGGAACATTTCTTCTTTTGAAACAATCCCCAAATAGTGAAGTATTTTGTGAGATTTTGACTCAGTATGGAATAAATTGTAATTGAGAGTCTAAAAGTTTAACAAATAATTTCTACCTATCTATATATATAAATGAGCTTGGTGATAAGTGATTGACTGACTGACTGACTGACTGACTGACTCATCATCAACGCCCAGCCAAAACGGCTAAAGCTAGGAGCTTGAAATTTTACCAGTGGGTCACTGTTGATGCAAATGTGCGAGATAAGGCCGGGTTTTAGAAAATTCGTCCTGGAACCACAAAAAATGACAACAACAAAAATCCTTATTTTTCATTACTATTACGTACTTATTCACTTAGTTGGCCCTCTGCAAGACATGTGTAAAATTAACAATGCCATAACTTATTGATATCGTAAGAGATTACACATAATTTCAAATTTTGTAGTTTACTTCTAGGCGCACTTATTTTATCGTAAACCACTAAATAGTAGAAAGACAAGACATTTGTTATCTTCCATTGCAACAGATGTCGCAGTTGGTGATAATGGTGTATAAACATCAATTACGCAAATGAACAAATGAGTTGCTGTTGAAGACAACATTAGGGGAATAAATTCAGAAATCGGCCAGAAATAACAACAACTAAAAACTGTATGGACCTGACTTTTTGGTAATAACTAAATGTTTGCAAATCAATGAAAGTGCAATAGAATTGTGCATATTACCACGATTTATTTGCAATTAAGAATTTTATCGTATATGGAGATGTACAGTCATAACTATTCAATTTTCAATTTCAAAATCTGTAATTTCAATGAAATCAATAATAGGCCCCAGGAATATAGGAATTTGGTATGGAAATCAAGGTTGGGAAGTGGTGCTTCTAAAAGGAAATGGTTTGGAAAATTACCAATCATGTGTACGAAAAGTACTAAATTTAGTACAATTTAGATTTGGGTGAACGTAAAGAGCTGGAAACCTGAAATTTGGAATTAAAGTTACTGTTGTAGTGTAGGATTGAAATATGAGGGTAGTTTTGGAAATTCGTGCTTATGTGTACGAAAAGTACTAAATAGTACTAAATTTGGTACAATAGGGATTTGGGTGAACGGATAGAGCTGGAATCCTGATATTTGGAATTGAGATTACTGTTGGAGTGTAGGATTGAAGAACTTTTGGAAATTCGTACTTATGTGTATGAAAAGTACTAAATGGTACTAAATTTGATACAATGGGGATTTGGGTGAACGGATAATAGCTGGAATCTCGAAATTTGGAATTGAGATTACTGGTGGGGTGTAGAATTGAGGTAGTTTTGAAAATTCGTACTTATGGGTACGAAAAGTACTAAATGGTGCTAAATTTAGTACAATTTGGATTTGAATGAACGGATAGAGCTGGAAACCTGAAATTTGGAATTAATATTACTGTTGAAGTGTAGGATTGAGATATGAAGGTGGTTTTGGAAATTAGTACTTATGTGTACGGAAAGTACTAAATTGAACTAAATTTTGTATAATGGGGATTTGGGTGAACGGATAGCGCTGGAATCTCTAAATTTGGAACTGAGATTACTGGTGGAGTTTAATATTGTGGAAGTTTTGGAAATTCGTACATAGGGTACGAAAAATACTAAATAGCACTAAATTTGGTACAGTTTCGATTTGGGTGAACGGATAGGGCTTGATTCCTCAAATTTGGACTGAGGATCACTGATGAAGAGTAAGAAAGATGCACCAAAGGGTTTTTGGAAACTTGAGTGTACGAAAAGTAATAATTGGTACTAAATTTAGTACAATTTGGATTTGAGTGAACGGATAGAGCTGGATTCCTGAAATTTGGAATTGATATTACTGTTGGAGTGTAGGACTGGGGAAGTTTTGGATATTCTTACTTATGTGAATGAAAAGTACTAAATGGTACTAAATTTGGGACAATGGGGATTTGGGTGAACGGATATAGTTGGAATCTCGAAATTTGGAATTGAGATTACTGGTGGGGTGTAGAATTGAGGTACTTTTGAAAATTCGTACTTATGGGTACGAAAAGAACTAAATGGTACTAAATTTAGTACAATTTGGATTTGGGTGAACGTATGTATGTAGCTGGAAACCTGAAATTTGGAATTAAGATTACTGTGAAGTGTAGGACTGAGATATGAGGGTGGTTTTGGAAATTCGTACTTATGTGTTCGAAAAGTACTAAATTTGGTACAATAGGGATTCGAGTGAACGGACAGAGCTGGAATCCTAAAATTTGAAATTGAGATTACTGTTGGATCATAGGATTGGGGAAATTTTGGAAATTCGTATTTATGTGTACGAAAAGTACTAAATGGTACTAAATTTATTACAATTTGGATTTGGGTGAACGGATAGAACTGGAATCCTGAATTTTAAGTATCAAGGTTGGGAAATGGCGTTGAAATAAGGAAATGGTTTTGGAAGTTCGTATTTATGATTACGAGCAGTACTAAATTTGGATTTGGGTGAACGGATAGAGCTGGAATCCTAAAGTTTTGAATTAAGATTACTGTAGGGGTGTAGGATTGAGATAGTTTTAGAAATTCGTACCTTTGAGTACGAAAAGTACTAAATGGTACTAAATTTGGTACAATTTGGATTTGGATGAACGGATAAAGCTGGAATTCTGAAATTTGGAACTAAGATTACTGTCGGACAGTAGAATTGAGGTTGTTTTGGAAATTCGTACTTATGGGTACAGAAAGCACTAAATTCGGTACAATTTGAATTTTAGTAAACGGATAGTGTTGGAATTAGGAATTAAGATTACTGTAGGAGTGTAGTATTGAGGAAATTTTTAAAAGTCGTACGTGTGCGTACGAGAAGTACTAAATGGTACTAAATATGGTACAATGTGGATTTGGGTGAACGGGTAGAGCTGGAATCCTGAAATTTTTGTTTGGGAAAGAAATGGTACTAAATTTGATACAATTTGGATTCGGGTGAATTAATAGAGCTAGAATCCTGAAATTTGGAATTACGATTACAGTCGAAGAGTAGGATTCAGGTTGTTTTGAAAAAGCAAACTTATGGTTACGAAAAGCACTAAATGGTACTAAATTTAGTACAATTTGTATGTAGGTGAACGGATAGCGGTGGAATCCTGCAATTTGAAAGTATGATTATGGTAGCCCTGTTGCGTTGAGGAAGTTTTGAAAATTGGTACGAAAATTTTTAATTGTTCTAAATTTAGTACAATTTTAATTTGGTTTAACGAATAGAGTTTGAATCCTGAAATTTGGAAGTAAGATTACTACTAAAGTGAAGGATTGAGGTAGTTTTGGAAAATCTTTCTTATGGGTACGAAGAGTTCGACTTCATACTAAGTTTGGTACAATTTGGAATTGGACGAACGGATACAGCTGGAATCTTGAGATTTGGAATTACTGTAATTATTATGGAATTTACTGTAATTATTTTGTATTAATGTCCGTGTATGGCTGAGATATGTCGTCGAAATACGTACCATAAGTATACGAAAATTACTTAATGGTACACAATTTGTTTTTGGGTGTAGGGACAGTGCTGGAATTTTTATTTTTTGGAGTTAGGGTGTGTATTGGTGTGCAACGTTGATCTCGCTGTTAATGTGTAAGGGTGAGATACGGCTGATCTTTTTTAAAAACGAACTTAAGGGGTACGTACAGTACTAAGATAAAAATAAATATTGATTAAAATTGGTATTAGTGCGACCAAATTTTCAGTGTTTGTCATTTCCATATTATATATTGTTTATTTGTTTTTTTTTTATATCCTTTCCGCATACGAAGTAGCGGGCATTTTGCTAGTAATATATAATTTTGTAAATTCTTTTTCTTAACAAAGCGTTTTACTTAGATATAGAGTTTGTTCTGGGACTTACATGTTAGAACAAAACAAATTTATTCAAAATATTAGGGTGTTATGGTGGTGAACTTGATGTATATATTTTATTGATATATGATAACATGGGGCGCCTTCGCCACGATTTTGTTCAACCGTTCAAGTTTTTTCAAATATTATTTTTGGTACACAAATTAGCATATCTTGACTATTAGTTTTGATATTTAAATGTTTATAATGTTGCTTTTAAAATATTATTTTTGAGAATGTACAAAATGTCTAGAAAGTGGCGAAGCCTCCCCACCCATGGGGCATCTTCGCCATCGATATTGAACATTCTCCAACGGACTCTAAAACTGTACTTCACCATACTTCTTCCTTAAATATCAACATTATGCTAAAAAGGAACATCTTGTCTATTGAATAATCAAAAATGATTTTAAAATTCAAAAAGTAACCGATTCTAGCGGATAAATGATGTAGGTACATTGAATTTAGGTACAAAAATCATAATATAACTAAAACAAGATAAGTTTAGGATAATATTTTATTCGCATTATAGTGTGGTATATCTATGGTATAAAGAATTTAACTTAAAGATAATAAATTTCTAACTTTAAACCACCACGCCCTTATCATGGCGTAGTCGCCCCACCCCTTTCATTTTTTATAATATTAATATATTGACATTTGCAATTGCTTTTTTCATGCGAATTATTGGTATTTATATTCTTCTGTAGCTGTCCTCTAACGGTATAAAATGTGTTTTTGATATCACAAAAGGTAAAGAAGATATCATAAAATATACCAACCATAATTATTTTTAATTAATTCTCTTTCGAGTTGAGCTGTTAGGCCTTTAGAGATACATTGAAAAATTAGGAGTCTACCGAAGTCCCACGCATCCAACCATTACACTACGTTTCACGGGTGGTAAATCCGATCTTCAGGTGTATTAGGATGTTGTTTTTGTGGCAGACGTAGGCAAAGCTTGGTAACTGGTATATATATCGAACTTCATTAGATAAATGTATATGCGAAATTATGTCAGTTAATTGAAACTCCAAACTTTTCCTATAGTCCTGCTTTGGCAATCCCATTTTTCAATGTTCACAAATACTATGGTAAGTTTTATTCCTACATCATTAGTAATTGCTCTTCTATATCAGAAGATTTTATTATTTTTTGATCATCAATTATTGTCTACTAAAGTTTTGACAAGTTGATGGTGGCTTAGAACGCTAAGACGCCGGCAACCTTGACACTCAGTTGTCGGAGACCCAGGTTCGAATCCCAGCCTGGCTCATGCTGAAATTATTTTTTATTTTTGCCTTATTAAGGCGAAGGCCATTTATAGTGATATTTAATTAATTCTCTTTCGAGTTGAGCTGTTAGGCCTTTAGAGATACATTGAAAAATTAGGAGTCTACCGAAGTCCCACGCATCCAACCATTACACTACGTTTCACGGGTGGTAAATCCGATCTTCAGGTGTATTAGGATGTTGTTTTTGTGGCAGACGAAGGCAAAGCTTGGTAACTGGTATATATATCGAACTTCATTAGATAAATGTATATGCGAAATTATGTCAGTTAATTGAAACTCCAAACTTTTCCTATAGTCCTGCTTTGGCAATCCCATTTTTCAATGTTCACAAATACTATGGTAAGTTTTATTCCTACATCATTAGTAATTGCTCTTCTATATCAGAAGATTTTATTATTTTTTGATCATCAATTATTGTCTACTAAAGTTTTGACAAGTTGATGGTGGCTTAGAACGCTAAGACGCCGGCAACCTTGACACTCAGTTGTCGGAGACCCAGGTTCGAATCCCAGCCTGGCTCATGCTGAAATTATTTTTTATTTTTGCCTTATTAAGGCGAAGGCCATTTATAGTGATATTTAATTAATTCTCTTTCGAGTTGAGCTGTTAGGCCTTTAGAGATACATTGAAAAATTAGGAGTCTACCGAAGTCCCACGCATCCAACCATTACACTACGTTTCACGGGTGGTAAATCCGATCTTCAGGTGTATTAGGATGTTGTTTTTGTGGCAGACGAAGGCAAAGCTTGGTAACTGGTATATATATCGAACTTCATTAGATAAATGTATATGCGAAATTATGTCAGTTAATTGAAACTCCAAACTTTTCCTATAGTCCTGCTTTCGCAATCCCATTTTTCAATGTTCACAAATACTATGGTAAGTTTTATTCCCACATCATTAGTAATTGCTCTTCTATATCAGAAGATTTTATTATTTTTTGATCATCAATTATTGTCTACTAAAGTTTTGACAAGTTGATGGTGGCTTAGAACGCTAAGACGCCGGCAACCTTGACACTCAGTTGTCGGAGACCCAGGTTCGAATCCCAGCCTGGCTCATGCTGAAATTATTTTTTATTTTTGCCTTATTAAGGCGAAGGCCATTTATAGTGATATTTAATTAATTCTCTTTCGAGTTGAGCTGTTATTTTTCCCAATACCCTTAAAACACAAAACCACATGAGTCCGCTATTATACCGATGACACAAGTGCCAACTTTTGGGAGATGATAGATCTTCATTAAACTCACAATTTTGCCTTTAACGGATTTTTTCTAGCACTTATATTTTGCGAGAAAATCGGCGCTGGCGGAGCCGCCCCAGTGGCGAAGGCACCCCATGTTACCATATATTGCAAATACATATTTCATTTATTCGGCGGCTTATATTGAAAGTTGATGGAGAATATTTTTGTCTTTGACGTCTTCTATCTAGAATTAAATTTTGTAGGACGTTTAAAATGAGCTCTTAAACGTTTTTGAAAAAAGGGACCAGAAAGACCCCTTTAGTGACTCGCATGAGGGTTAATTTTTTCATAGTAATATTGCCAAAGACACTTCATACCTAAAATGCAAGGACTCCAAGGAATATGATGTTGAATATTTCCAAACGTGTAGAAATGGGCGGAATTTTCACGCCTATTTAGGTTACTTCCCGAAGTAAACTTTCAAAACGCCGATACACGTGTCTTCTTTTCTTCGGTCCTCTTTCATAATCTGGCCGAATTATCCTGTGATTATTTTTTGTGTTGTGCAGTGTAAGTTGCATTTAGGGATATAAAACACTGCAGAAATATGTTAATGTTACTTACCTTGTTGAACATCTAGACCAACTTTTTCCAATACTAACATTCAAATTATTCAAATATATAAGGACATATAAGGTGAGGCCGTGTGTGTGTGTATCTTAAATATTGTATAAAAATAGCAAGAAACTAGTAAAAAACGCGTTAAATTTGAGTTGCATTGCAGAAAATTGTTGTTTTTAGTTACCGTTCTATGGGGGCTATATCAAAGCCAAGGCATGCGATTATAGCGAAAAATGTCAAGGGAAAGTTTTGTACTCCCAAAGAAAATGAGGCTATACTTCCAAAATATCAAAAATCGGGAGGTACCGTTCCATGGGGGGTATATCAAAAAGTTGACCTATAGCTTCGGTGACCAATATTTTGTGATGAAACAAGAGTACATACAGTGGTGGCCAATACATTTGCAACAAAATTGCACGTTTTAGAAAAATATATCTAATTTTTTTTTTAAAGTGAAATTAGAATTTTTTGCAATTATTTATAGATTAGTGCTTCAAAAACAAGAAAATAAGAAGTTTTGGCTCGATATACAGCAACAATTATGAAAAGATTTGAAAATACACAACAAGCCTTAAAATTTAATTTTAAAATTTAAATTTAATTTTAAGGCGTGTTGTTAATTTTTAAATGTTTTTATAATTGTTGTTGTCGAAACGTGCCAAAACTTTTTATTTTCTTATTTTTGAAGAACTAAATTATAAATAATTGCAGAAAATACTTAATTTCAGTTTCAAAAAAATATGTAGGGTCATTTTTCTAAAACGTACAATTTTTTTGCAAATGTATTGGCCACCACTGTATATGAGGGTTACTACATAAGTTTCTGGTCTAGAAACATTACGTGCTGCCATGCGCCATTTGACACTTCTATTGAGAGTCTAACATTTTTAACCCAATAGTACTCAGTACAGTTTCAGGTACGCCATGTGTTGCGTTGCCTACAGTGACTTGAAAAAATTAATATACCAAAAAAGTGGAATTTACTTGTCAACATATTCATCCAATCATTTTTCACAACTTACGAAGTTAATTAGCATGGCAAGAGGCCATCGATGAAATAAAATCTTTGTATGGCGTGAAGCACCATCCTATAGCGCTATGAAAAACTAGTTCAATCGTGCCCGAGGCACAATTCAGTTCAGCAGTTCAGCATCGTTTATTTCTGGTCAAAACTCTGTAACTTTTGAGCTGATAAAGATATTTTTGACTGATAACACAATCAGCTTTCCACTGAATCAAGAACGATAAAATTTGTTCTAGTATTTGCAGTGGATTTCAAGATCAAAATTAAAGTTTTTTTTTTGTTAATTTTAATTAATTTTGCACCAAAATATTATTGTTTTTGTGTTTTTTTTTATAAATATTCAAACCACAATAATAATAAAAAACAAAATTAAAAAAAATATGAATTTTTTTTTTCTAAAAGTTTAAAATTTACGAAAAATATAAAACTCATTTATTTCAAAAAATTCATTTGTGAAAAAAGCTATAGGTTGGAAAAAACCCATTTGTATCTGTGTAATTTCATTAAATTTAAAAAAGCGTTAAACAGGCGGGTCTGGATGTATACAAAATAAATGTATGCATGGACTGAAAGAGGACACTCTCAGGCATGTTGTTCCCTAAAATTTTAGTCCATTTCACTAAAAAATAGGTACCTGAAGAATTTCCCTAAAGTTATTGACTGAAAAAAATAAAATAGCTAATTTTGGGAAGGTGCCAAAAAAATATTTATAATCGTCGGATCAATCTGATTTTTTCAGTATATGCTAAAAATAAGTAAAAAATACTTTAGCCAAAAAACATCAATATGGGTCCAGTTTTTCCTATAGCCCCCATGTAGCGGTACCACCCGATTTCAGGTATTTTGAGGCTTTTATCTACATTTTCGGCCCTAATTGGCTGTACTTTTGTATTTGGGGTTCGCAATGGTCAAAAACCTTCTGCGCCAAAAATTGTGCGCTTAGGTCCAGGTTTCGGAATAGCCCTCATATTACGGTACCTCCCGATTTCAGGTATTTTGAAGATTTTATCAACATTTTCGGCCCGAATTGGTTGTAGTTTGCAATTTGGAGTTCTCGATGATCAAAAACCTTCTGTGCCAAAAATTGTGGTCTTAGGTCCAGGTTTCGGTATAGCCCTCATATTAGGGTACCTCCCTATTTCAGTTATTTTGAAGTTTTTATCTACATTTTCGGTTAAAATTGGTTTTAATTTGCTATTTGGAGCTCTTAGTCGTCAAAAAACGTCTCCGACTGGTATCGTGGACAGGAAAGGAAACAAATTATTCCATTTGAATACTTCATAATAAAGTTCGGTGCGACCGAACTTTACATTTTTACTTGTTTTTCATTTCATATGTAGCATCATACATATATCAAAAATATACAAATGTAAAAATACACTCATAAGTAGATCCCAAAACAAAAATGTCTGAATTATTAAAGAAAAACTCAAAACAGACAATTAAAACACAAAACAAAGAAGAAACTGAGCATACAGCAATACGGCATATTCACTGAAACGACCAAAGGCATCGTCAGTATTTTTAATGTCACGCACGGAAGCGCAAATACATGCAGCTGGAACCAAATTTTTTGTAAGCTTGACACTATTTCGAACATTCTTCAAAAAATTTGGAGAGTGGCGAAGGATGGCGAAGTTAGTAAAACTCAACTTCAATTCTTATGACTTGGAAACAAAAATCCACAAAAAAGTATTATAAAAAATGTGATTTCCAGCACATTTTATGCGAATAATGTGTACAAAATTTTATTCAAAATAATTAGAAAACCGTGTACTCAAACTTCCATTTCGAAAAAAATAATTTCATCCTTTCAATTTTGAGTTACTTGCATTGTAAGATGTCACAACCTTACTGATGTTTCTAAAGTTTTTAAGAGAACATATGTAAATGTCAACTTCTTCTGTTTTTTCTTGTTAAATACCGTTATAAATTACAAAAACAGTGCTGGAATATTAAAATATAATATGTTTAGAGATAATTTGCTGAATTGTCGCAGAGATTTGCTGATATCGATTTTTCGATTTTTGTCGCAGGTTGGGACCAGTGTTCATTGGCCAATGCGTATGAGCCCGAAACAAAACACCGATCATGCTGAATGACTGAGAAAACAATAAAAAAATTTTTGATGATAAATATTCGATTTTTCATTATTAGGCCAGAAACTTATATAGTAGCTTTCGTACACATTGAGAAAAGATACAGGCCAAAAGAGAGGACTGGAATTTTGTAATACTTTAGCAATAAATTCAACTAATTTAATTTAAGGCAAAACAATATATTGATAATTTCTGCCTTGGGTTCTCTGATTTCAAAAGGACCCCGAGTACATCCAATGAAAATAGAAGACAAATAGAGTACGTTAAATAAATAATAAATATATTAGAGTACGGTTGGCTACCGTACCTATAGAAAACAAATTTTGGGGAGAAGTTCTCGCTCAGAACTAAGACTATGGAATTTCGGCAATTTCCGTGTAATCATGAGGCTAAAATTTTTAAATTCCGAAAAGTTGGAGAAGCCGTGGGCAAATGTAGCCAATTTTCAATAACTTTCATTCTAAAAGTAATAGAAATTTCTTTATCAAATTATAAAGCTAAGTCCAAAATATTCCGAGTTGAAAATTGATTTCAAGAGATAGACCGACGTCGTTACATCGACTTTTTATGCTGATCTAAAACATATCTATTTTATAGAGGAGAAATATTTCCTTGTGTTACAAACGGAGAGACAAAAATAATCGTACCTTACATCTTGTGGGTGAGTGTATAAAAGCGGTGTTAAATCCGGTTGGGTGGAATATTTTATATCCTCCTCCGTAAATTAAAAATATCTAAAGTTGCCTGTTACCACTCAATGGAGGCTATATTGTGTTGAAGTAAAATGCAACAATTGATTTCCTTGCCCTTTGTGGAACCTGTGTCCCCGATACTGCGCGTCTCCAGGTGCGGAAAGGGGAATGCTTCGCAGATACGTGTGGTAAGACGGAAATCAAATACGTCTCGCTGACTAACAGGTAGTACTGGGGGTATAATCAACAATACCAGACCAGTACCATGTGCGGAATATTGTCCTGATAACTAAAACGCGTGTTTTAGTTCGATTCGGTGAAAAAAGCTTCCGCACCGACTGCGATTACAATATTTTCAAAGGTGCATTAAATGCTCTGAAATAAATGTTCTACATACCCAGAAACCGATGTTGCCTCGGACCGTGAACCTACTGCTATGCAAATTACTCATAAAGCGAAAAGTTAACATCAGAAAATTGAACTATTCTTCCAGTTAGCAATTTTTGAAATATCACCTTAAAGCAAAACTATATAATATTAATGGAGAAGATGTCGAAAATTTATGGAACAATTAAAAAAATCGGTGATTACTATAACGGGCAATATCATTGCTAACAACAGCATATAAAAGAGACGACACATGGATGACAGATGACACAGGCACAGTTCGCATAGAAAGAAGCAAGAATAAAAAATTCAAAATATATTGGGGAATATCTCAAGAAATGAAAGTTGCTAATCGGGCCGCAAAAATTGCGCAGTTAAAAATGCAATGCCAGGAAGTTGAAGGACTTCAAATTTTATATGACGATTTCAATCTCCACAAAAAGTTAAACGAAGTTTCTGGAATATTTCCAATGATATCATCTACATTAATTTTCAATGATAATAATACCGCCATATACGAAACTGCACTCACCCACAAGATGTAAGGTACGATTATTTTTGTCTCTCCGTTTGTAACACAAGGAAATGTTTCTCCCCTATAAAATAGATATGTTTTAGATCAGCATATAATTCTAAGTCGATGTAACGACGTCGGTCTATCTCTTGAAATCAATTTTCAACTCGGAATATTTTAGACTTGGCTTTATAATTTGATAAAGAAATTTCTATTACTTTTAGAATGAAAGTTATTGAAAATTGGCTACATTTGCCCACGGCTTCTCCACCTTTTCGGTATTTTAAAAATGTTAGCCTCATGATTACACGGAAATTGCCGAAATTCCATAGTCTTAGTTCTGAGCGAGAACTTCTCCCCAAAATTTGTTTTCTATAGGTACGGTAGCCAACCGTACTCTAATATATTTATTATTTATTTAACGTACTCTATTTGTCTTCTATTTTCATTGGATGTACTCGGGGTCCTTTTGAAATCAGAGAACCCAAGGCAGAAATTATCAATATATTGTTTTGCTTTAAATTAAATTAGTTGAATTTATTGCTAAAGTATTACGAAATTCCAGTCCTCTCTTTTGGCCTGTATCTTTTCTCAATGTGTACGAAAGCTACTATATAAGTTTCTGGCCTAATAATGAAAAATCGAATATTTATCATCAAAAATTTTTTTATTGTTTTCTCAGTCATTCAGCATGATCGGTGTTTTGTTTCGGGCTCATACGCATTGGCCAATGAACACTGGTCCCAACCTGCGACAAAAATCGAAAAATCGATATCAGCAAATCTCTGCGACAATTCAGCAAATTATCTCTAAACATATTATATTTTAATATTCCAGCACTGTTTTTGTAATTTATAACGGTATTTAACAAGACAAAACAGAAGAAGTTGACATTTACATATGTTCTCTTAAAAACTTTAGAAACATCAGTAAGGTTGTGACATCTTACAATGCAAGTAACTCAAAATTGAAAGGATGAAATTATTTTTTTCGAAATGGAAGTTTGAGTACACGGTTTTCTAATTATTTTGAATAAAATTTTGTACACATTATTCGCATAAATTGTGCTGGAAATCACATTTTTTGTAATACTTTTTTGTGGATTTTTGTTTCCAAGTCATAAGAATTGAAGTTGAGTTTTACTAACTTCGCCATCCTTCGCCACTCTCCAAATTTTTTGAAGAATGTTCGAAATAGTGTCAAGCTTACAAAAAATTTGCTTCCAGCTGCATATATTTGCGCTTCCGTGCGTGACATTAAAAATACTGACGATGCCTCTGGTCGTTTCAGTGAATATGCCGTATTGCTGTATGCTCAGTTTCTTCTTTGTTTTGTGTTTTAATTGTTTGTTTTGAGTTTTTCTTTAATAATTCAGACATTTTTGTTTTGGGATCTACTTATGAGTGTATTTTTACATTTGTATATTTTTGATATATGTATGATGCTACATATGAAATGAAAAACAAGTAAAAATGTAAAGTTCGGTCGCACCGAACTTTATTATGAAGTATTCAAATGGAATAATTTGTTTCCTTTCCTGTCCACGATACCAGTCGGAGACGTTTTTTGACGACTAAGAGCTCCAAATAGCAAATTAAAACCAATTTTAACCGAAAATGTAGATAAAAACTTCAAAATAACTGAAATAGGGAGGTACCCTAATATGAGGGCTATACCGAAACCTGGACCTAAGACCACAATTTTTGGCACAGAAGGTTTTTGATCATCGAGAACTCCAAATTGCAAACTACAACCAATTCGGGCCGAAAATGTTGATAAAATCTTCAAAATACCTGAAATCGGGAGGTACCGCTACATGGGGTCTATAGGAAAAACTGGACCCATATTGATGATTTTTTGGCTAAAGTATTTTTTTCTTATTTTTAGCATATACTGAAAAAATCAGATTGATCCGACGATTATAAATATTTTTGTCGCACCTTCCCATACAAATGGGACCACTGTGCAATGATTCGTCACCAGCGACGATCTTATAAATGCATTCCAGGCACTACGATCGTAATTTTTCGAAAATTCGTGCATCGATCGTCAACGATGATCGACCGGATCCAATGAGTACAAACTTTTTGCGGTCAGGTGGTTATGCATTATCGAATGTAAGCTAGTAAAAGAAATGCCCAAGTATGCCTCTATCTCACGGTATGTCACATGACTATCTTGAATCAATGGAACAAGGGCCATTTTTGGACGACCTTCGCCTTTGAGCGAACGTCGAACAATGGTTCAGAAATCGATTTTCCGTCACCGATTGTTAATGTCTAAACTAAGAAAAACAAAAAAATATGTAAAAAATTGTATGGTGTGAAAAATAAGTTTTTTTTTGCAAATTTCTTGATTAAGAAATAGCTATTTCTCGGAAACTATAACATTGACTTTTGTTAGTTAGTTAGGATTGTTGCCTTTAAGAAAATGTAGCGTTTACACAAAATTAGCTATTTTATTTTTTTCAGTCAATAACTTTAGGGAAATTCTTCAGGTACCTATTTTTTCGTGAAATGGACTAAAATTTTAGGGAACAACATGCCTGAGAGTGTCCTCTTTCAGTCCATACATACATTTATTTTGTATACATCCAGACCCGCCTGTTTAACGCTTTTTTAAATTTAATGAAATTACACAGATACAAATGGGTTTTTTCCAACCTATAGCTTTTTTCACAAATGAATTTTTTGAAATAAATGAGTTTTATATTTTTCGTAAATTTTAAACTTTTAGAAAAAAAAAATTCATATTTTTTTTAATTTTGTTTTTTATTATTATTGTGGTTTGAATATTTATAAAAAAAAACACAAAAACAATAATATTTTGGTGCAAAATTAATTAAAATTAACAAAAAAAAAAAAAAAACTTTAATTTTGATCTTGAAATCCACTGCAAATACTAGAACAAATTTTATCGTTCTTGATTCAGTGGAATGCTGATTGTGTTATCAGTCAAAAATATCTTTATCAGCTCAAAAGTTACAGAGTTTTGACCAGAAATAAACGATGCTGAACTGAATTGTGCCTCGGGCACGATTGAACTCGTTTTTCATAGCGCTATAGGATGGTGCTTCACGCCATACAAAGATTTTATTTCATCGATGGCCTCTTGCCATGCTAATTAACTTCGAAAGTTGTGAAAAATAATTGGATGAATATGTTGACAAGTAAATTCCACTTTTTTGGTATATTAATTTTTTCAAGTCACTGTAGGCAACGCAACACATGGTCGTACCTGAAACTGTACTGAGTACTATTGGGTTAAAAATGTTAGACTCTCAATAGAAGTGTCAAATGGCGCATGGCAGCACGTAATGTTTCTAGACCAGAAACTTATGTAGTAACCCTCATATACAGTGGTGGCCAATACATTTGCAACAAAATTGTACGTTTTAGAAAAATGACTCTACATATTTTTTTGAAACTGAAATTAAGTATTTTCTGCAATTATTTATAATTTAATTCTTCAAAAATAAGAAAATAAAAAGTTATGGCACGTTTCGACAACAACAATTATAAAAACATTTAAAAATTAACAACACGCCTTAAAATTAAATTTAAATTTTAAAATTAAATTTTAAGGCTTGTTGTGTATTTTCAAATCTTTTCATAATTGTTGCTGTATATCGAGCCAAAACTTCTTATTTTCTTGTTTTTGAAGCACTAATCTATAAATAATTGCAAAAAATTCTAATTTCACTTTAAAAAAAAAATTAGATATATTTTTCTAAAACGTGCAATTTTGTTGCAAATGTATTGGCCACCACTGTATGTACTCTTGTTTCATCACAAAATATTGGTCACCGAAGCTATAGGTCAACTTTTTGATATACCCCCCATGGAACGGTACCTCCCGATTTTTGATATTTTGGAAGTATAGCCTCATTTTCTTTGGGAGTACAAAACTTTCCCTTGACATTTTTCGCAGATACGTGTGGTAAGACGGAAATCAAATACGTCTCGCTGACTAACAGTTAGTACTGGGGGTATAATCAACAATACCAGACCAGTACCATGTGCGGAATATTGTCCTGATAACTAAAACGCGTGTTTTAGTTCGATTCGGTGAAAAAAGCTTCCGCACCGACTGCGATTACAATATTTTCAAAGGTGCATTAAATGCTCTGAAATAAATGTTCTACATACCCAGAAACCGATGTTGCCTCGGACCGTGAACCTACTGCTATGCAAATTACTCATAAAGCGAAAAGTTAACATCAGAAAATTGAACTATTCTTCCAGTTAGCAATTTTTGAAATATCACCTTAAAGCAAAACTATATAATATTAATGGAGAAGATGTCGAAAATTTATGGAACAATTAAAAAAATCGGTGATTACTATAACGGGCAATATCATTGCTAACAACAGCATATAAAAGAGACGACACATGGATGACAGATGACACAGGCACAGTTCGCATAGAAAGAAGCAAGAATAAAAAATTCAAAATATATTGGGGAATATCTCAAGAAATGAAAGTTGCTAATCGGGCCGCAAAAATTGCGCAGTTAAAAATGCAATGCCAGGAAGTTGAAGGACTTCAAATTTTATATGACGATTTCAATCTCCACAAAAAGTTAAACGAAGTTTCTGGAATATTTCCAATGATATCATCTACATTAATTTTCAATGATAATAATTCCGCCATATACGAAACTGCAGAAAAGAAGAAATACTCTAAAAATTATACAGTAACTAGCAGACCTGGGTCCGCGTTGCTGGCCCGTCGTATTGATTTTTTATGACAACTTTATATGGACATTAATAATAACAAATATCTTAGAAGGGCCAAGGGAGACTTTTCTCATATCAATGAGTACACCCCGATTCATATTAGCTCAGTGATATGGGAAATACTGCTTATAGCCGAGTCAGAACCGCGCGTCTTTCGACACCACTTGTAGACAAGTTTTTCATGGCTGAAATACTCAGGAAAAATCGCCAATATTACTGCATATTACTGCACCACGGTGGCACCTATAGATAATACAATTCAAAAATAGGTATTTTCTGCATCAATCCTTCGAGTCCATTGTCAAAATTTGCCTGTAACCTTTCATTTCTCTAACGGACTTTGTAGGATCGTTTCGCCCAATGCTGCTTAGGATTTATTATCGTCCCTGTCCCCTATCGTTATCCTAACGCTATCTATTTATAAAAGTTAAAAAGTGGTAAAGTCGAATTCTCCCGCTTATTGAGACCTATATGATTTTAGTTTTTCATGGCTGATGGACCTCACCATTTAAGGCAATTTGAAAATATATTGTTAATAAGCGAGATACCGTGCCACTTCTGAAATTCATGCCTACGTGTACCACTGAAAATTCCACAAAATTTCATGAGAATCTTTGTTAGTTTTCGGCGCCAAGTGAGAACATTTGTTCGGGGGCGCAACCACCGTTGTCTCGAAAATTAATTTGCCAACCAATACCTTCAATGGTTTAACAAATATAGGGATTACAAACCAATATGCCCCATAAATTCATCAACAAATATATAGCATTTTTGCACCATGGGACATTTTCTGAAACGTTCATGCAATTGAAAAGCGTGGAAGTGTTCATCGGTTTTCAACATATATCATATTTGCATCAATTGTATCTCAAAATTAATGTTGAAACTGACCTGGGCCCTATTCTACGAAACAACTTATCATTTTGCACTTATCAATATTTTTGACAATTCTCAAAGTTAAGTGTTCCACAGAACCATTTGATAAGTGATAAGTTGCTAATTATAAAGTGAGTTTGCTTACTTTTCAAAAAAAAGTTACTATTTTTTTGATTTCTGTTCCACAAACGTTATTTCTGCTAAGTAAAAAGTTGTAACGGCAAAGCGTATTTTGCTAAGATTTTGCAAAAAAAAAAATCCACAGAAAACTTTGCATTTTGATTTTGCAGATCAAATTTTGATAAGTTTGCCTTAAATTTGCGAGCTAAACGTTCTCTTTGCCAATGTACATTGTTAAAGCTAGATTTTGTTCGGAAATAGTGAAAACACGGTTATGACAAGAAATTGTAAAGATTTTTCCGAAATTCTACCCTCTGAATCAACCATCCTACTTCGAACTCTCACTGTCCAAAATTCACCCTAACAACCTCACAAATCGATGTTTCTCGATTTTACATTTAAACTAAATTCTATTTGAGAGACTATTTTTACTTATTAATATACCCTCCACCATAATATGGAGTGTATATTAGGTTTGTCATTTCATTTGTAACTCATCGAAATAATCATTTGCAACCCTATAAGGTATCTATATATATACTAGCAAAATGCCCGCTACTTCGTATGCGGAAAGCATATAAAAAACAAATAAACAATATATAATATGGAAATGACAAACACTGAAAATTTGGTCGCACTAATACCAATTTTAATCAATATTTATTTTTATTTTAGTACTGTACGTACCCTTTTTTCGATTTTCGAAAAGATCGATTTCGAAAAGATCGATTTTCAAAAAGATCAGCCGTATCTCACCCTTACACATTAACAGCGAGATCAACGTTGCACACCAATACACACCCTAACTCCAAAAAATAAAAATTCCAGCACTGTCCCTACACCCAAAAACAAATTGAGTACCATTAAATAATTTTCGTATACTTATGGTACGTATTTCGACGATATGTCTCATCCATACACAGACATTAATACAAAATAATTACAGTAAATTCCATAATAATTACAGTATTTCCAAATGTCAAGATTCCAGCTGTATCCGTTCGTCCAATTCCAAATTGTACCAAACTTAGTATCAAGTCAAACTCTTCGTATCCATAAGTAAGATTTTCCAAAACTACCTCAATCCATCACTTTAGTAGTAATCTTACTTCCAAATTTCAGGATTCAAACTCTATCCGTTAAACCAAATTAAAATTGTACAAAATTTAGAACAATTTAGAATTTTCGTACCAATTTTCAAAACTTCCTCAACGCAACAGGGCTACAATAATCATACTTTCAAATTGCAGGATTCCACCGCTATCCGTTCACCTACATACAAATTGTATTAAATTTAGTACCATAAGTTTGCTTTTTCAAAACAACCTGAATCCTACTCTTCGACTGTAATCGTAATTCCAAATTTCAGGATTCCAGCTCTATTAATTCACCAGAATCCAAATTGTATCAAATTTAGTACCATTTCATTCCCAAACAAAATTTTCAGGATTCCAGGTCTACACGTTCACCCAAATCTATATTGTACCATATTTAGTACTTCTCGTATCCATACGTACGACTTTTCAAAATTTCCTCAATACTACAGTCCTACAGTAATCTTAATTCCAACACTATCCGTTTACTAAAATTCAAATTGTACCAAATTTAGTGGTTTTCGTACCCATAAGTACGAATTTCCAAACTACCTCAATTCTACTGTCCGGCAGTAATCTTAGTTCCGTTCATCCAAATCCAAATTGTAGCAAATTTAGTACCATTTAGTACTTTTCGTACCCAAAGGTACGAATTTCCAAAACTATCTCAATCCTACACCCCTACAGTAATCTTAATTCAAAACTTTAGGATTCCATCTCTATCCGTTCAACCAAATCCAAATTTATTACTGCTCGTAATCATAAAAACGAACTTCCAAAACCATATCCTTATTTCAACGCCATTTCCCAACCTTGATTCCCATACCAAATTTGAAGATTCTAGCTTTATCCATTAAAAATATGCAATTGGTACCAAATTTAGAAACTTTTAGTACTTTTCGTACACTTATAGGTCGAGTTTCTAAATACCCTTTGGTACATCTTCCTAACTCTCCACCAATGACCACTCGTTCAAAATTTCAGAATTCTAGCTCTTCGCGTTTGCCTAATACAATGGATTCCATATTTAGTACACTTTAGCACTTTTCGTACCTTTCTACGACGAATTTCCAAAAACCACTTTACACAAAAACAAATTGTACCAAATTCTGTACAATTCGATTTTCCAAAACAACCTTAATCCTTCACTTAAACAGTAATCATAATTCCAAATAACAGGATTCCAGCGCTATCCGTGCACTCAAATCCAAGTTGTACCATTTGGTACATTTCGTACCCATAAGTACGAATTTCAAAAACTACTTCCATCTCAATCTTATACTCCAACAGCAGTCTGACCGAATTCCAGGATTCCAAATTGTATCACAGGTAGTACCACTTAGTAATTTTCGTACCCTTACTACCTCAGTCCTGCACTCCAATAGTTATCCTAATTTCAAATTTCAGAACTCAAACACTATCCGTCACCCAAATCCAAATTCTACTCTATAGCCTACCGCGAACGGGTTTCAAATTCTAACTCTTTCCGTTTACTAAAATTCATACTTTAAATTAAAATAAATAAAATTAAAATACTTAAAATTCAGGATTCCAGTTCTATCCGTTCACCCAAATCCAAATTGCAATAAATTTAGTACCATTTAGTACTATTCGTACACATAAATACGAATTTCCAAAATTTCCCCAATCCTATGCTCCAACAATAATCTCAATTTCAAATTTCAGGATTCCAGCTCTGTCCGTTCACTCGAATCCCTATTGTACCAAATTTAGTACTTTTCGAACACATAAGTACGACTTTCCAAAACCACCCTCATATCTCAGTCCTACACTTCACAGTAATCTTAATTCCAAATTTCAGGTTTCCAGCTACATACATACGTTCACCCAAATCGAAATTGCACTAAATTTAGTACCATTTAGTACTTTTCGTACCCATAAGTACGAATTTTCAAAACTACCTCAATTCTACACCCCACCAGTAATCTCAATTCCAAATTTCGAGATTCCAACTATATCCGTTCACCCAAATCCCCATTGTCCCAAATTTAGTACTTCTCATTAACATAAGTAAGAATTTTCAAAACTACCTCAATTCTACACCCCACCTGTAATATCAATTCCAAATTTCAGGAATCCAGCTCTATCCGTTCACCCAAATCCAAATTGTACTAAATTTAGTACCATTTAGTACTTTTCGTACACTTAAGTTTCCAAAAACCCTTTGGTGCATATTTCTTACTCTTCATCAGTGATCCTCAGTCCAAATTTGAGGAATCAAACTCTATCCGTTAACCCAAATCGAAACTGTACCAAATTTAGTGCTATTTAGTATTTTTCGTACCCTATGTACGAATTTCCAAAACTTCCACAATACTAAACTCCACCAGTAATCCCAGTTCCAAATTTCGAGATTCCAGAGCTATCCGTTCACCCAAATACCCATTATACAAAATTTAGTTCCATTTAGTACTTTCCAAAACCACCCTCATATCTCAATCCTACACTTCAACAGTAATATTAATTCCAAATTTCAGGTTTCCAGCTCTTTCCTTTCACCCAAATCTAAATTGTACTAAATTTAGTACCATTTAGTACTATTCGTACACATAAATACGAATTTCCAAAATTTCCCCAATCCTATGCTCCAACAATAATCTCAATTTCAAATTTCAGGATTCCAGCTCTGTCCGTTCACTCGAATCCCTATTGTACCAAATTTAGTACTTTTCGAACACATAAGTACGAATTTCCAAAACCACCCTCATATCTCAGTTCTACACTTCACAGTAATCTTAATTCCAAATTTCAGGTTTCCAGCTACATACATACGTTCACCCAAATCCAAATTGCACTAAATTTAGTACCATTTAGTACTTTTCGTACCCATAAGTACGAATTTTCAAAACTACCTCAATCCTACACCCCACCAGTAATCTCAATTCCAAATTTCGAGATTCCAGCTTTTATCCGTTCACCCAAATCCCCATTGTATCAAATTTAGTACCATTTAGTACTTTTCATACACATAAGTACGAATTTCCAAAAGTTCTTCAATCCTACACTCCAATAGTAATCTCAATTCCAAATATCAGGATTCCAGCTCTATCCGTTCACCCAAATCCCTATTGTACCAAATTTAGTACTATTTAGTACTTTTACGTACACATAAGTACTAATTTCCAAAACTACCCTCATATCTCAATCCTACACTTCAACAGTAATATTAATTCCAAATTTCAGGTTTCCAGCTCTATCCGTTCATTCAAATCCAAATTGTACTAAATTTAGTACCATTTGGTACTTTTCGTACCCATAAGTACGAATTTTCAAAACTTCCTCAATCCTACACCCCACCTGTAATCTCAATTCCAAATATCGAGATTCCAGCTATTATCCGTTCACCCAAATCCCCATTGTATCAAATTTAGTACCATTTAGTACTTTTCATACACATAAGCACGAATTTCCAAAACTACCCTCATATCTCAATCCTACACTACAACAGTAACCTTAATTCCAAATTTCAGGTTTCCAGCTCTTTACGTTCACCCAAATCTAAATTGTACTAAATTTAGTACCATTTAATACTTTTCATACACATGATTGGTAATTTTCCAAACCATTTCCTTTTAGAAGCACCACTTCCCAACCTTGATTTCCATACCAAATTCCTATATTCCTGGGGCCTATTATTGATTTCATTAATTAGTTATCGATTTCTTCAAATTACAGATTTTGAAATTGAATAGTTATGACTGTACATCTCCATATACGATAAAATTCTTAATTGCAAATAAATAGTGGTAGTATGCACAATTTTATTGCACTTTCATTGATTTGCAAACATTTAGTTATTCACGACATCTGTTGCAATGGAAGATAACAAATGTCTTGTCTTTCTATTATTTAGTGGTTTAAGGTAAAATAAGTGCGCCTAGAAGTAAACTACAAAATTTGAAATTATGTGTGATCGTTTACGGTATCATGAAGTTATAGCATTGTTAATTTGACACATGTCTTGCAGAGGGCCAACTAAGTGCATAAGTACGTAATAATAATGAAAAATAAGGATTTTTGTTGTTGTTATTTTTTGTGGTTCCAGGACGAATTTTCTAAAACCCGGCCTTATCTCGCACATTTGCATCAACAGTGACTCACTGGTAAAATTTCAAGCTCCTAGCTTTAGCCGTTTTGGCTGGGCGTTGATGATGAGTCAGTCAGTCAGTCAGTCAATCACTTATCACCAAGCTCATTTATATATATAGATAAAAGAGCTTAGTGATGAGTGAGTGACTGACATATCATCGCCCAGACGAAACCGCTAAAGCTAGAAAGCTGCAATTTTGACTGTGGGTTGCTGTTGGTGTGTAGGGGTGAGATTAGGCTGGGTTTTTGGAAATACGCACTAGAAAGGTACGTAAAGTACTAAAAGGTACTAAATATGGTACCCTTTGTATTAGGCAAACGGGAAGAGCTAGAATTCTGAAATTTGGAATTAGGGTCACTGATAGAGGGTCAGAAAAATGTACCAAAGGGTTTTTGGAATTTCGACCTATAAGTGTACGAAAAGTACTAAATTTAGTACCAATTGTATATTTTGAACGGATTTAGCTAGAAACTTGGAATTTGGTATGGGAATGAAGGTTGGCAAGTGGTGTTTATTAAAGGAAATGGTTTGTGAAATTAGTTCTCATGTGTACAAAAAGTACTACATGTTTCTAAATTTAATAAAATTTGGATTTGGGTGAAAGGATAGAGCTGGAAACCTGAAATTTGGAATTAAGATTACTGACGGTGTTTAGTTGGGTTTACTTATCAATTATTGGATTGAGATATGGGGGTAGTTTTAGAAATTCGTACTTATGAATACGAAAAGTACTAAATGGTACAAAATTTAATACAACTTGGATTTGGGTGATCGGAAAGAGCTAGAAACCTGAACTTTGGCATTTGGAATTAAGGTTACTGTTAGAGTGTAGGATTGAGGTAGTTTTGGAAATTCGTACTTAAGGATACGAAAAGTACCAAATTTGGTACGATATATCTGAACGGATAGTGCTAGAATCCTGAAATTTGTAATTAAGATTACTGGCGGAGTATTGGATTGAGATATGGGGGTAGTTTTGGAAATTCGGACTTATGTATACGAAAAGTACTAAATGGTACTAAATTTAGTACAACTTGGATTTGAGTGAACGGATATAGCTAGAAACCTGCAATTTGGAATTAAGGTTACTGTTGGAGTGTAGGATTGACGTAGTTTTGGAAATTCGTACTTTAGAGTACGAAAAGTACTAAATTTGGTACAATTAGGAAGTGATTGAACGGATAGGCCTGGAAACCTGAAATTTGGAGTTAAGGTTACTGTTGGAGTGTAGGATTGAGGTAGTTTTGGAAATTCATACTTATGGGTACAGAAAGTCCTAAATGGCACTAAATTTGGTACAATTAGGAAGTTATTGAACGGATAGGCCTGGAAACCTGAAATTTGGAGTAAAGGTTACTATTGGAGTGTAGGATTGAAGATGATTTGGAAATTCGTAATTATGGGTACGAAAAGTACTAAATGTTACTAAATTTGGTACAATTAGGAAGTGATTGAATGGATAGGCCTGGAAGCCAGAAATTTGGAATTAAGGTTACTGTTAGAGTGTAGCATTGAGGAAGTTTTGAAAATTAGTACTTTTGGGCACGGAAAGTTTTATGTGGTACTAAATTTTGTACAATTTCGATTCTGGTGAACGGATAGAGCTAAAAATCATGAAATTAAGATTACTCTTGGACTGCAGGATTGAGGTAGTTTTGCAAATTCGTACTTATGGGTACGAACAGTACTAAATTTGGTACAATTTAGATTTTGATGAACGGACAGAGCTGGAATCCTGAAAGTTGGAATTAAGATTACTGTTGGACTGTAGGATTGAGGAAGATTGGGAAAATTATACTTATGGGTACCAGAAGTACTGAATGGTATTAAATTTGGTACAATTTGGGTTTGGGTGAACGGATAGAGCTGGAATCCTGAAATTTGGAATTAAGATTACTGTTGGAGTGTAAGATTGAGGTAGTTTTGGAAATTCGTAATTATGGGTACGAAGAGTACTAAATGGTACTAAATTTGTGTACAATTGGGAAGTGATTGAACGGATAGGCCTGGAAACCTGAAATTTGGAGTTAAGGTTACTGTTGAAGTGTAGGATTGAAGAAGATTTGGAAATTCGTAATTATGGGTACGGAAAGTACTAAATTGCTCCACATTTAATACAATTAAATTTGGTTGAACGGATAGCGCTGGAATTCTGAAATTTGGAATTAAGATTACAGTTGGAGTGTAGGATTGAGGAAATATTGAAAATTCGTGCTTATGGGTATGAAAAATATTAAATTTCGTACAATTTAGACTTGGTTAAACGGTTAGAGCTGGAATCCTGAAATTTGGAATTAAAATTACTGTTAAAATGAAGAATTGAGGTAGTTTTGAAAAATCGTAATTATGGGTACGAACAGATACTGCTGGAATCCTGAGATTTAGAATTAAGATTTTTGTTGTTATTGTGTATAATCGTCAGTGTTGGCTTGAGAGATGTGGTTGTTAAAATACGTACCATGGTACCCAATTTGTTGCTGGGTGTAGGGACAGTGCTGGAATTTGTACTTTAAAGTTAGGGTGAGTATTGGTATGTAACGTTGGTATATTTACGTAAAGTACTAAAGAAGTCTAAATGTTGTATCGGGTGTAGGAACGGGTGGAATTCTAAGAATGTTTTTTTTTTGGAATTTTTGAAATTTTAAGAGGAGTTTTCGCAAATTCGTTGTTATGAATTTATATATAAAATACTATAATTGGGTTTGGGGAACTGATAGAGCTGGAAAATAGAATCTCGGTTGGTGTAAATGGTTGATATAAGAAGGTAATTTTTGATGTTATACCCAGGTGAACGAAAAGTACTAAATTTTGTACGATTTTGTTATTGCATGAACGATAATATAAGGAGTTTTTTAATGAGTACAAATTATGAAATTTGGTATGAGGGTCGTTGATGGCTGATATAATATTGGAAATACCTACTATTAATTAACGAAAAAGTACTAAATGGTATTGACATTTGGAATTAAGATTACTGTTGGAGTGGACGATTTAAGTAGTCTTATATTTACGAAAAGTACTAAATTGTACTTAATGTGATAAAATTTGGATTTGGTGAACGCATCGAGCTAAAATCCTGAAATATAGACTCCAGAGTGGAGTCACTGAAATTCGTACTTTCGTACGAAAATTATTGAATGGTACTAAATTTGGTATGTGGAATTCGGAAATTTGGTATAATATTCGCTGTTATGAATGTCATTGTGGATATACGTACCATAAGAGGTAGAGCTGAAATTGTGAAATTCGGTATTAGGATAACAGTTGAGGTATATGGAGATAAGGAGGATGTTGTGGGAATTCATACAGATTTGATTTTGGAATAATATATAGAGCTGTAACTGTGTATTGCTGTAGCGATATAGTTTTTGATATAGGGATGTAAGTTTTAAAACTATTACCTATTTTAAGTACTAAATTTGGTACCGTTTTGGTGTTGCATCAAGGGATATAGCTGGAACTTAGAATTTTTGTATTACGTTCTGTTTTAGTGTTTAGATATTGAGCTGGTGTTGGAAATACGGAAATACATTTTGATATCACAAATTCCGAAATTACAACTTCTTCGGTTGGAAAACGTGGATACAATTTTTAAACTACCCATACCGTTGTAGTGAAACGTGAAATGAAATTTAAAATGTTGACGTGTAGGATGCGATAAGGTATTTCTTTTTTTTTTGGAAATTCGAACTAAAGGTGTACAACGGTATTTAAATGAAATTAAACATCAATTAAAATAGGTATTGGTACATCAAAATTTTTAGTGTTCACCATTTTTATATTAAATATTGCTTATTTGTATATTCTTCCCTTTCCGCATACGAAGTAGCGGGCATTTTGCTAGTATACATATATTTTTGATCAGCGTAAAATTCTCAGTTGATTTAACCACATCCGTCCGTCAGTCGGTTGTAATCACGCTATCTTCCGAACGAGTTGAGATAGGGGGATGAAATGCTGTTCATACGTGTCTTAAATCAAGTTGGAAGTTGAGCTTTGTATATATATAGCAGTGCCGTCGATTTCAGCTAATTTAAGGGTTTTAGCTACATTTTCAGAACGAATTAGTTATAATTTGGCAAGTAACTTCTCCACTTTGTGGAGAAAGAAAACTAATTACTCTATGCCGAACATAACGCTTTTTCCTTGTTTTATTTCGCTTAATTTTATTGTATTTTATTTTATTTGTATTTCCCTTCATTTTATTTTAGATTATTTTATTTCACTTAATTTTATTTTGTTTTATTTTACTTTATTTTATTTATTTTTTAACTTTATTTTATTTCAATTTACTTTACTTTATTTCACTTAATTTTATTTTATTTCACTTCATTTTATATTGTTTTATTTTTATTTATTTTATTTTTTATTTTATTTTACTTCATTTGATTTATTTTGATCTTATTTTAATTTATTTAATTTAACCATTATTTAATCTTTATTAAAATTATTTTATTTTTATTTCTTATTAATTTATTTTGTATTATATGATTGCTTAAGTCTGGAGTATTCCTCCATTGGCTTAACTTCATTTCTACCCTCTTTGCAGAGAATAATGTTTACAAAACGCACTGACAGCTTGCAAAATTTACTGATCGCTACCAATATGATGATTTCATCCCGGCGAAGGGAATTATCAATTGGCTTTTCAGGTTTTGAATTGATAATTTTTTTGTATTATTTTAGTTTATTTTATTTCATTTTATTTTTATACCCAAAAAACGAATGGCAGACGAAGATACATGTTGGAAATGTTCCACATAATAAATGTACCTGTGCGAAACCGAATGAACTACAATAGACACAGAGCACTGTGCTCAAATATATCGAAACATTATTGAGAAACATAAGAACTTTGGTTAGTCGAAAATCAGTTGTGATCAAGTGAGAATGTCTAGTGGCAATTAGTAAAACCAGAGAAATACAAAATGTATTTATTTTTTACATATTTTTGTTTATACATTTCTAAAACTAAATGTTGCTTGTTTTTCATTTTAAATTAAAGAAATCCCTGATGATGATCATCGACGATGATCGAAATATTGGAAAAATAAATAACAATTAAAAACAAAAAATCTTTTGTTTTTAAGTTTCTGACCTGAAAGCCAAACAAAACAGCAAAAAGATAATTTTAATTCAGTTTAATTTAATTAAATTTTATTTACTTTTAATTATATCAGTTTCTTTTCATTTTTTCGCTCGTCTCAATTTTACATGTCTTATTTATTATTGCCAAGTAAAAAATAATGCAAAGATGATAAAAGGTTCTGTGGAACAAATATCATTCACACTTTGCAAGAGAACTGAGAGACTTACCAATATGGCGGAAAAATTGAGCAAGAGAGCACAACAACTGTGCTGAAATAACTGTGATAGACAAATTTGCTAAGTGCAAGGGAAATTGAAAAGTAATTTTTGTGGAACAAAAAAAGGTTATCATTTTCA
Organism: Musca autumnalis; assembly: GCF_047663935.1. Classification (NCBI taxonomy): domain Eukaryota; kingdom Metazoa; phylum Arthropoda; class Insecta; order Diptera; family Muscidae; genus Musca; species Musca autumnalis. The sequence continues at coordinate 2,300,487 of NW_027412199.1, read as the reverse complement.
AAATAAGTACTTTTTGATAAGTTCAAAATAAAAAGCGATAAGTTGTTTCGAGGAATAGGGCCCTGGTCATAAGTTTGGCATATACATATAGAGTTCATAAGAAGGACTTGGGGAAGGGCTCCTTAAAAATTCGTAAAATATACATTACCACGGCTAATTTTGAGCATCTTCTGCGAATTTAATTTAAATCGTTTCATCGGTACGGGAATTTAGGCCTCAAAGAAGTACGTACTTTAATCTTATGTTCTCAGAGGGCCATCCCTGTGCATGCCCTGATATTTTCAGGAAAATCGGTTCAGTAGTTTTGTAGATATTACATATTTAATAAAGTGGTGGTAAAAGTGGGCGTGGTCACATATTCTTTCCATAAAAACCTAAGTTAAGCTATGACGAACATTAAAAAAATTATGCAAATCGGTTCAGCCGCTCTCACCTGATGCAATTACCAATGAACAACATTCATCTAATAAAGATTTTTTTACTTGCATCATTCACAGCTGCATTTTGGCGTTTTGAGGCCAAAAATATTTTTTAGGCAAATATTAATTTCAATACATTGTAATTTAGTGCGCAGTCAATACCTGCGTTTTTGGTTGAGTTGTATAATTTTTTTGAGATTCCATATTTAGTTGTAGAATTTGTATACATCTGCACAAGACAGAAACTAATATTTTTGCTAACTCAAAATATGGAAACAATTCTACCACTCTGCTCTTGTATTGAAGAGATGTCTGCAAAACAAGGGCAACGCAAAATATGAAATAGAAAATTTCTCCCCGAACTTAAAATTGCTCTCACATTCTTGTATTTCAACATTGCTTATAGCTGAACATCATATGCACGTAAGTTATATTAAAGATATCTGCTGTGTTGGAAAGGTAGCAGAAAATACTGTTTTAGAACTCTCTTCACAACAAGAACAGAAATATTTATTTGTTTATTTACTTATTTATTTATTAATTAATTAATTTATTTATATATATATAGTTATTTATTTATTTACTAGCAAAGTGCCCGCTACTTCGTTAGCGAATTTTTCGAATACAGTACAAAAAAACGAGTTTTAAATTAAAGAGTAACAGTACATTTTAATCGTTTTTCTTTTATTTGTATTTATCTTCAAGAGGTTAATGGAAAAATAGTAGGAATCCATTTAAATAGTTTAGTACTAATACTATTTTTACAATATTTAAAACTAAAAAAGCATGCCAAACTATGTTGTGGAAAAAACTAAACTTGTTCATTAATGTTTTAATGTAATTAATTAAGGTGTTGAAATAATGGAACATGAAAACAGGTTTTGTAATAGCACTTTTACACCATAGCTTTTTGCCGGGTTAACCCACTTCATGAGGATTTATTTGACGTTTGCGATATGGAATTGACATTTGAAACCCAAACTCACTGGGTTAATCCGTTTAAGTGTATCCGGGGTATAAAGGCATTAATCCGTATCATAGCTAGATGTTGCATAAATCTGCAACATAGCCATTGAATTCATTCATGTTATATCCCTATATTGGCACTATAAATTTACTAAAATAGAGAAGAGAACGTAGATAATTGAAGAATTGAAAACAAAACTGATTCTGAGAGTACAACAATGTACCTGGGGATATGCCAATTATCTTTAATATTTCGTTAAAAGTGTTTAGCTGTGCCAAAAATAAGTAGCCATATAATACGAATGTTTAAAATCAATTTTATTCTTATGATATTTAAACGTAAAAGCCTTACAAATTCAAATCTGAAAAAAACATGACGAAATTAAATCAATTTTTTTTGATTACTTGTTTAGTTTTTATGTACTTACGTTGTAGAAACAAAAGAACATTAAACAGGATTCGTCTGGGCATCAATCTGTTATTAAAATAGTAAAGACAGCCATGTAGACAATTGAACAAATTTAAATTATTAATAAACAATTACAAAACGAGTTGTAAGAATATAATGAAAGTACCTGGGGATAAATCAATTATCTTCAAATGTTTGTTCGAGAAATGTTCCGTTGTACCAAAAGGCAATAACAATCCATTTTGGCTGTTTGAAACATAACATTTTTACGATATTTAAACGTAAACAAGTCAGAAAAGCGTTAAGTTCGGTCGTGCCGAACTTTTTATACCCTCCACCACAAATTTCAGCCATTTCGGTGGATTAATGTGGCCACAACCTGCAAAATACAGAAATGCGGAAGGTACCGTTCTATGGGGGCTATATGATGGCGTGGACCTATACCTAAAAATTTCTGGGGGAAAGTTTTATACGCCTAAAGAAGACTAAATATCAAATTTCAGCCATCTCGGTGTGATAATGAGGCTAAAACGTTCAAAATATCGAAAATCGGGAGATGTTGTATTATGGGGGGCTATATCAACACGTGGACCTATATAAAAATTTTATGGTAGAAATGTTTCTTAACCTCTGGAAACACAAAATACAAAGTTACAACCGATTCTTCGGTCAAATGGGTCTAATACATTCAAAATATATTCAAATGACGCGTACTTTATAAGGGGCATTATGTGATGGCTATACCAAAACGTGGACCTATATAACCCAACTTTGGTAGGAATGTTTTCTGGCCTCTGAAGACACAAAATACCAAATTACAACCAATTCTGTGGTCAAATGGGTCTAATACATTCAAAATATATTAAAATGACGCGTACTTTATATGGGGCCTTATATGGGGGTTATACCAAAACGTGGACCTATATAACCCAACTTTGGTAGGAATATTTTTTGGCCTCTGGAGACACAAAGTACCAAATTACAACCAATTCGGTGGTAAAATGGGCCAAATATCTTAAAAATTCCTTAAAACGACGACGCGTCACGCGTCATTTTGTATGGGGGCTATACGAAAGCGTGGACCTACATAGCCCGCTTTCAATACCAAAAGTCCTACGTAAAAATAACATATTTTCCCAAAATTTCATCAACCTAGGTCAATCCGTTCGGACGCTTGAGTGATTTCCACAGACGGACAGACGGACGGACATGGCTATATCGATGTAGAATTGCACGCTGATCAAGAATATATATACTTTGTGGGGTCTACAATGATTATTTCGAGTAGTTACAAACGTAGTGACATATACCCCCATCCTATGGTGGAGGGTATAAAAATAATTACAAATTCAAATCTAAAAAACTATAATAAAATTAATTTTATTTATTTGTTTAGTTTTTTTTTTGTACTTACGTTGTTGAAACGAAAGAACATTAAACAGGATTCGTCTGGGCATCAATCTGTTACCAAAATAGTAAAGAGAGCCATGAAGAGCAATATAGCTATAATATCCCCATATTGGCATCATACATTCTCTAAAATAGAGAGGAGAGCGTAGACAAATGAAAAATTTAAATTAGTAGTAAACATTTACAAAACGAATTCTAAGAATATAATGAAAGTACCTGGGGATATATCAATTATCTTCAAATGTTTGTTCGAAAAAAGTTCCGTTGTACCAAAATGCAATAACAATCCATTTTGGCTGTTTGAAACATAACATTTTTACCATATTTAAACGTTAAAAATAATTAAAATTCAAATCTGAAAAACCATAATAAAATTAATTTTATTTATTTGTTTAGTTTTTTTTTTTTACTTACGTTGTTAAAACAAAAGAACATTAAACAGTATTCGTCTGGGCATCAATCTGTTACTAAAATAGTAAAGAGAGCCATGAAGAGCAATATAGCTATAAAGTCCCCATATTGACATCATATATTTTTAAAATAGAGAGGAGAGCTTAGACAAATGAAAAATTTAAATTAGCAATAAACATTTACAAAACTAATTGTAAGAATATAATGAAAGTACCTGGGGATAAATTATCTTCAAGTTTTTGCTCGAAAAGTGTTTCGTTGTGCCAAAAAGTGATAGCAATCCATTTTGACGGTTTGAAAGGTATACTATTTTACGATATTTGAACGTAAAGAAGAATAACAAGTTCTAATCTGTAAAAATACGGCAAATTTAAAATGTATTTATTTACATATTTATTCTTTATGTACTTACGTTGCTGAAACAAAAAAACATTAATCAGGAGAGCCATGAAGAGCAATATAGCTATAATATCCCCATATTGGCATCATACATTCTCCAAAATAGAGAGGAAAGTCTAGACAAATGAAAAATTTAAATTAGTAATAAACATTTACAAAACTAATTGTAAGAATATAATAAAAGTACCTGGGGATAAATTATCTTCAAGTTTTTGCTCGAAAAGTGTTTCGTTGTGCCAAAAGGTGATAGCAGTCCATTTTGATGGTTTGAAACGTATACTATTTTTACGATATTTGAACGTAAAGAAGCATAACAAATTTTAATCTGTAAAAATACGGAAAAATTAAAATGTATTTATTTACTTGTTTAGTGTTTATGTAATTACGTTTAGAAACAAAAGGACATTAAACAGGATTCGTCTGGGTATCAATAGTATTAATAGTAAAGAGAGCCATGTAGGTATGGAATTCATCTATGTAAAATCCCCATATTGGCATCATACATTCTCTAAAATTCAAATCTGAAAAACCATAATAAAATTAATTTTATTTATTTGTTTAGTTTTTTTTTTTTACTTACGTTGTTAAAACAAAAGAACATTAAACAGTATTCGTCTGGGCATCAATCTGTTACTAAAATAGTAAAGAGAGCCATGAAGAGCAATATAGCTATAAAGTCCCCATATTGACATCATATATTTTTAAAATAGAGAGGAGAGCTTAGACAAATGAAAAATTTAAATTAGCAATAAACATTTACAAAACTAATTGTAAGAATATAATGAAAGTACCTGGTGATAAATTATCTTCAAGTTTTTGCTCGAAAAGTGTTTCGTTGTGCCAAAAAGTGATAGCAATCCACTTTGACGGTTTGAAAGGTATACTATTTTACGATATTTGAACGTAAAGAAGAATAACAAGTTCTAATCTGTAAAAATACGGCAAATTTAAAATGTATTTATTTACATATTTATTCTTTATGTACTTACGTTGCTGAAACAAAAAAACATTAATCAGGAGAGCCATGAAGAGCAATATAGCTATAATATCCCCATATTGGCATCATACATTCTCCAAAATAGAGAGGAAAGTCTAGACAAATGAAAAATTTAAATTAGTAATAAACATTTACAAAACTAATTGTAAGAATATAATAAAAGTACCTGGGGATAAATTATCTTCAAGTTTTTGCTCGAAAAGTGTTTCGTTGTGCCAAAAGGTGATAGCAGTCCATTTTGATGGTTTGAAACGTATACTATTTTTACGATATTTGAACGTAAAGAAGCATAACAAATTTTAATCTGTAAAAATACGGAAAAATTAAAATGTATTTATTTACTTGTTTAGTGTTTATGTAATTACGTTTAGAAACAAAAGGACATTAAACAGGATTCGTCTGGGTATCAATAGTATTAATAGTAAAGAGAGCCATGTAGGTATGGAATTCATCTATGTAAAATCCCCATATTGGCATCATACATTCTCTAAAATAGAGAAGAGAGCCTAGACAATTAAAAAAATTAATTATTAATAAACAATTACAAAACGAATGGTAAGAATATAATGAAAATACCTGGGGATATATCAATTATCTTCAAATTTTTGTTCGAAAAGTGTTCCGTTGTACCAAAATACAAAAACAATCAATTTTGGCTGTTTGAAACATATACATTTTTACGAAAAACGCATTCCAAATTCCAATCTGAAAAACAGAAAGAAATTAAATTTAATGCATTTTTTATTTGATAAATTGTTATGTACTTACGTTGTTGGGATAAAAGGAAGTTACAACAGGTTTCGTTGCATGCAAATTAAAATCTGGAAAAAAGTGGCGAAATTAAATTAATTTTGAAATTTTGAATTAATTTTTAAGTGTACCTATCTTTTTAAATAATTATTTTTTAAAAACTTTGCAGATAACTGAACAGGTTTCTTGTACTGGACGCTTCAGTTGTTACTATATTAGTAAAGTTACATACAGAAAAGTAAAGCTATGCCGATTTTGTACGTCAATTTTATTTCTTGGCATTATCCATCATACTGAAAACGAACGAAAAATTCATAAAATGAATCACAAATACAGTTTGTCAAGTAATTGTTTTCACACTAAGAAAACGAACACTTTTCATGTATTATTTAGTAAAAAAAATTACAAATAGTTGTGATAAATATATCGAGGTTTTTGCAAAAATTAGTTGGTCGAATTGTTTAAGACCAGACTGAATGTATGTATAAATAAAGAATTAATCCACGCATTTCAACAATAATAACCAAAATCAACAATTAAAAAAATAAAATAAATGTTTTTTTTTTAAATAAAGTGAAGTTTCCAAAAAATACTCCATGTTTTTTGAAAATACATAAATCATGACATTTTATGAATGTTATTCCTAAAAAGGAAAAACTACTAATAAGTGTCAACAATATTAGGTATACGATATACCTACTAAGAGGGTTATTATATGGACCAAGGGGGATCCAGATCATAGTACATGCAATGTCCTATAGGTCTCAAACGGGAATATGTAGAAAACTATGACGTTTTATAAGTTTTTAGTTCACCAGGATAGACTCTCTTAATTACAATTAATAGTACCTACAGCAGACCTCGATCAGGAGGGTTTTCAGGTAGACTACAAAGTACCAGACCTTACTAACAGTAAACGGACCACTTATGCCCATATAACCAGGGCCTAAAAGTGGTTTGTTTAACTTGAAAAAAGTAAGAGATATGAGTATTTCATAAAACCGTTGAAAATATCACAAAATTAGGAATGTGTGGGGAACAGATTTGAACAATTTTCAGAAATTAGACACATTTCGTGTACTCTCAAGTACTACTGTTGCATATTTTTCTAAGTTACGGGGAAATAATGCAAAAGTGTTACCAAGGAATATCATGGAAGCCGAGAAACTTTGAAAATACGTGTAAACTGGCAATATCTTGCATATACATTTCTAATCATTTTTTGTCATATTTTGTTTGTTTAAAGGAATGCCCTTATCCCTTAATTAAATTTCAGTTAAATAAAACATAGGGTATTTTGGAAACTTCATGAATTTTTGAAAACATTTTCTTGACACCTAGCATTAGATGTTAATTGATGGTTTTGCTTATTATTGTTGAATTTCTACTGGCTACGATGATAAAAGGAACTTGTTCAAGGCTGCCAATAATAGAGAACTGGCAGACAATTTATTTAAAAATGGATGTAAATTTAAATGGTATTTTAATATTGAAAAATCGTTTAATGTATGATCGCTTATATCCTAACAACGGATGGTCAAATAAAAGTAGAAGAATAAAAGTACCTATGAGTATGTCAATATATTTTCTTTAACGAAAAATCCGTAATCGATCCAATCGAATATACTGCCCCAATATGAAGTAGGGTAAATTTACATATGGAATACACCAGTGTCATCATGTTGCAAATGTTGTTGCTGCTGTAGAAACTTGTGTACATGCTTTTTGTTATTGGAATTGTTGCATTAATTTATATATCCATTCCTTAAAATTGAAATAAAAATAGTAATACCTACATACGCATCATCTTAAATATATATGTTTCAAGACTTACCTCTTCATTCTAAGTAGGTTGTATCCTTCTTTGTACATATGTATATTTGCGAACGTACAATATGCACCGTGATGTAATGGTCAATATTAAATAACACAAGATGGTATTAGACTTGAAAGCATTGATGGTAAATTATCTCGCTTTATTGTATGTATATATCCGCTGAATTCGCTAGATCATTCTCAGTATAATACTGTTTGTCAATGTATTAATATTTAGAATTGTTGTGTTTTGTATATATATGAATTTTTGAACATTCATTTTAGATTTAATATTCTGCAAAATAAATAGTTGTATTTATATACGTTTTATCTGACCCTTTTCAAAATTTACCTAAACATTTGAAATGTGTTGTATATTTCTTTTTTGATGTCCTAATTGTTGGCTATTTCCACTGATGTCTGATTTCAATTAAAATGTTAGTGCTTGGAAACGCCATATGATGATATGAGATTGGGAAATATCACTTGTAATAGTTGACATTCTTCTTCTTTTCCACTATTCGGAAACACTTCTGCGGGGTCGATAATACCTTTGCGGTAACTTATAGTTCTAAATAACTATACTTTTCTTCTATATATGAAGATATTTTAATATAATTAAAATATCAAATTTTATGTATATTTGCTTACCATTTTAATGAAGAACTTGTTTATAGACCACATTTTTCGTTTTTCCTCCTTGAGCTAAGATATATGTATAAATTCTTTGGACTAGTAACTCGTGATTAGGCAACATAAAATTGCCCATGGGAAAAACACGCATCTGTTAGATCAACTCCAGCTACTTTTAAGGATTGGCCCTGGGACTTGTTTATTGTCATAGCGAAGGATAACTTAACAGGAAACTGCAGTCGTTTGAATTCAAATGGTATTAATGGGATTCGGGATATAAAGACCGTTTCATTTTTTGCACATCCAGTTAATATCACGGCTTCTATTGTGTATTTGTTCAATGCCTTGATCGTAGCCTTGTTCCGTTACAAAGTTTTGGTGGCTTTAAATTACGTAATAGCATCACCGGTGATCCAACTTTGAGAAAAAGTTTGTGGGGAGGGAACTGCGTCATCTGACTGAATGACTTTATCAATTGATAAGTATTCTTTTTGATCCCCTTGATACGCTGATATCAATAATTCATTTATGATAGCGGCCCTATCACTTTTGGGCGTTAAAATTGATCTCTCGCACAACCACTCATTTGTTTTCGCCATCAGATTTTTAATATCAGGATAAACCTTTTCATTTAATTCTTTGAGAGATTGAACAATGTTGCAAAGGTCTTTCGGTATTTTTATAATATCACATATGCTTTGGATATTTCCATTTCCAATTCTTATCAAGGTTGCAGAGAATTTTTTGGCTGAACTGTCTCCATGTATTTGTTTGGAAATATTGCACACTGGTGTCTCGACATGGGTCAAATTAAGAAGCAGCTTAAAGGTAGTGTGGGCAGTCTTCCCGCCTTCCAAAAGAGTTGCAGCTATTTCAGAGGACGCAACAGCTATCGCTTCAGAACCACTGCTTCGAATTTTCCGTAATAACAAATTAAGCAGATATGTTTTTCCAGTACCTCCTGGGGCGTCGAGGAAAAGTATATTTCCTTTTTGACTTGATATGCTTTCTATTATCTTAGAATAAACATGTTTTTGCTCTGTTGAAAGACTGTTTTCATCCAAATCTATATTTCTGTTGGAATATTATTTTCGTTAGTTCCTTCACTTAATAACTCAAAATTTTCTTCGAAATTATTTGAAGTTGCTGGAGCAGGCATTCCGTACTGACACAATTTTTGGCCTCCCATAGAAAGAACTATTTCTACAATTAGTTGAAGGCATTTATTATAAGAATAGTCTCTTTACGTTAGTGTGTTTCCAGAATGTCCACTGCCAGAATTGTGCAGAATATCTTCGGATAGGTTATCTTTGTGAGCTTCCCATAGACTTTTAGCATTTAAAACATGGCAGAATACTTATAATACTAAATGTTGGATGTAGTACACCATTGATATTTGTCAGATCCGAAAACGATGCTGGTCCTCTAATAAAGTGCAGTAACATTCTTAACTCTAAACTCTGCCCATGTTATTGTCCTTTCGCACAATTTCCCAACCCTCATCCAAATTTCCTCTCTTCCTTCTTTCAAATTTATTCGCTTTCCATACATAATATGAGGGAATTTCTGGATATAACAACGTTTTTGCAAAATCATCAGCATTGCACAATTCAAAAAATGCCAATAGAGTAGTTTTTGTAGGATTAGTTATCCGCTCTTCAATAATGTTTCGGGTGAAATAAACTCGTTCGCCATTTTCTAAATGTACTGCTAGGTGAAAATAGATGGATAACGTTCGTGTATTGAAAATGTCAATATTCTCCAAACGGCTTCCGAACTACTTATGTAACGTCCTGTTTGGTATAATTTTATTTCGTCCTTTCCATCCTCCAGGGAAAATACGGCTTGATCACTGCCTTTATTTATATATTTGCAAATGTACTTAATAGATTTTACGGATTTGCATATTTCCACATTTATATGGGCGTTAAAGGTTCTAAGTAGCACTGCATTATAGGGAACTACCCAACGGTTATCAGTAGTCATGTTTTGTATTTTAGTTTTAACAACTCCATTATCGGGAGATCTTCGGCGATATATTGGATAACTGTCGTCACCAGATTGTGTTTCAGCTACAAATGTTCGTGGATACTTTTGGGCACATTTATTGTTCTTCATACATGGGGAATTCATATTATCATTTAAACATGGGCCATGTATCATATTGTTTTTAACGATATTATGTAATGTTGGATCTTTTTCATGATCTGGAAGTTGTGCACATACAACATTATCAATCATGTTAGATTGAATGCGTTCTTCAAGCCAAAGTAATATATGAATGTGTGGTAAGCCCCTCTTTTGCCATTTAACGGTAAATATGAAACATGCAACTCCACCAAATATGTTACCCTTTCTTAAAGTGGCATGAGTGTTTTAACTTTTAAATGTGCGTTCATGCATATACCTTGGTCCACCAGTAAATGTTGAAGGAAGAATTTTTAACTGCCCTAGATCTGATAAATTTGTATCTTCTCTTCTTAAAGCGTCTCTCAAATTGACATAACTCTCAGTGCGAAGTTCTTTTTGGTGATTTCTTATGTAGTTAAGTCTTTCGGTCTCTATTTTTGCGTACATATCCACCAAATACTGATTAAGAAGAGATCTGTAGTACAGTATATGATTTTGTTGGTCGTTTCGAATAATTAAACAATATGCATAAAACGCTGCTGTTGATATTCTTTTTGATCACGGTTATTTGGATACTGGATCTATCAGCGGAATATTGATGCTGTACCCATCTTTTCCTCGGCAAAACATGAGAGGATACTGCAATGGATCATATGATCTGTGGAGTTCGTTAATGTGGTGACATTCATCGTCACGGTTTCGTATGACAATATCACGTTTTTGGAATTGTTGTCCCTCTATAACAATGACAATTTCTCTACAAGTCGGGGCCTTGTAACGCCCGCGGTGAGCATTTTGAGGGTTTTTTTCTGCGTAAATTACCACGTTAAAATTGTTACAGTCTGCTGGGACTCTTTCAACAGATGTCTTTAATTCCTTCATATAGGTATTTTCTGCATGAAGAATTGTTTGCAATTCTTTAACTATACCTGGTTTTGTATTGTGGAAATTTTTAAAACGAAGGTTAGTTTCTAAATCCTCTTCTACAACAAAATATATTTGTAGAAACTGCACATTTTCTTTGGACGGCGGAATCAAACCTCTAACCAAGTGGTAAACTTGGCCTTGTACTTCGAAGGTCGGCATAAATCCCGATTCTTTTACTTGCTTTGCTGCAAAGCAGGTCATTTGAAAACATCCATTGTATTGCCGTATATATTTTCCGAAATGTTTGTAGTCATGGTGATTTCCCACTAAAAGTGACATTACATATTCTGGTATGGGGCCAAAAGAAGAGAGCTTTACTTTTCCGGAAAGACAACACATTCCTGGTGAATCGTGTTTCCATTTTAAAGCATTGAAAAAAGGGCATATGCGGTCCATTTTGCCTATATTTAAAAATATATCTTCTTCATAATTTATAGTTGGGTCGTATTTGAATCCTGATTTCTCTTGTATGGACCATGCCCGTAATTGATTTTGCCGGTACTGAGATTGAGCCAAAGCGTGAGTTTCTGGATGTTTCCTTTGATATACAGCCTTTTCCTTTCTGTGCACTTCAGGATGTTTCCTTTGATATACAGCCTTTTTCTTTCTGTGCACATCAGGATGCTTCTTTGATATGCAGCCGTTTTCCCTCTGTGCACTACTGGATGTTTCTTTTGATATACAGCCTTTTTCTTTCTGTGCACATCAGGATGCTTCCTTTGATATGCAGCCGTTTCCTCTCTGTGCACTTCTGGATGTTTCTTTTGGTATACAGCCTTTTTCTTTCTGTGCACATCAGGATGCTTCCTTTGATATGTGCACTTCTGGATGTTTCTTTTGATATGACGCTTTTGCATTTCTATGCACTTGTGGATTTTTTCTCTGATAATTTGCAACTGATTTTCTGTGAGACTCAGGTTCATTTTTGTGGCATTTCTCGTTTGCTATTTTAAGTTGCTTTCTTCAAATGTCGTATGAAACTCTCGATCGTCGTTTTCGACTGACATTTTTAATAACTGTACTGTTGGGGGTTTCGTCGGTGGGTTGAGATAAATAGACATCGAAGTGCCGTGAAGATAGATGCCCAGTGAACCGCAATTTCTTTTATATTGTTTGGGTCACCCTGGCTTGTGTAATGCTGGCCGCCACAATAAACTTCAAAACAGTATTGATAGATTTCAGATGCAGCGCGTAATTCACAAATACTTCCGAATGTATGACTGAGACTCATTTTCTGACGACATACGTCTGCACTTGGATATATATCCCCATTTTCATCATGGGTAAAATTTGTGTAGTCATTCCAGTTTTGAACAATATACTCCACTATTTCAGCTCGAACCTCTGCAGCAAACATTTGGGTTCCATAAGCGTGGTAAGATATGGACCCAAAAAGACATGATCCATCTTTTAATTCCACAATTAATTCAGACTCCATCTTCCATGAAGAAAATATTGTCACAAAGAGATAAATATTTTAATGTTTGTTGTTTTTGAGCAACATGATATAATTTTAGAAATATTTGATAATAAATATATTTAATAATTCTATTTTACATAGATTTGGGATGAAAATAAATTATAAGTTTCTCAAAATCAATGAAATATATTCGTCATTTAAAAAAATGATTAAAAGATATAGTTTTATGACATATATTATCTTCTAACCCCAACAATAATTCTGTGTTGCTGGCGTTCACTAAGTATGTATATTAAATTACCTGTGTTCTTTAATTAAAATTACACATGATATTTAGTATTATTATATATTTGATATTGAGAGAGGGGTATATAGGTTTACGTTAAGTATTTCTATTACATCTTCTATGAATAAAGATTTGCAAAAAGAGATATACATATTTAAGGTTTGTTATATTGTGTATTTAGTCATACAAAAATTGCGTGTCATAACATTGTATAGTTTTGAAATATTTGGAATAAGTATATTTAAAATCATTCAATTTTTTGGGGTGAGAAGAAAATATAAGCTCTTTAAGATCTATGAATTGTATTTTTCATACAAAAATAGATTAAAACTATAGTATTATGACATATCTATCTTCCAACAATAATAAAAAGTCTGTGTCGTACGTCGTATACATTATGTAAATCATATCCGTGCTGGTGTTCACTATGTATACTGAACGACCTCTGTGTGTACTTTCATTTAATTTACCCATTCAACATAATAGTAGTATGTTTGGTATTGTGCGACAAAAATGTTGATTTTTTTCTCTACACAAATTTTCCTTATAACGGTTCCCCGCTTAGAGAAAATTTGATGGTCATGGGGAAATTTTTTATCTAATTGAAGTATACTTTGATATTTAGACGTCTTCATGGGTATCTGACAAAATACTGTTAAAAATGTTATAGATATAGCTATATATAGATTCTTTGGAGTATTTGAACCATTTATATTTTCCAATGGAATTTGCTGAATCCTGACATTTACGGTTCTGAGAAGGTAATAAACTGATGTGCCAAAAATGTTCAACATTGGTGCAATTTTTGGTAGCCTCTATTGAAGAATTTTACCGATATTGGATATTTTTTTAGAAATTGTATTGTAATTTGTTTTTATGCGCTTTGAGTACAATATATGCATACATACCGTTTAATTTAGAATTTTTATTAACTTTATTTATTTTAGCCGTTTCCACATTCATTGTGTTTGAAATAGCTTATTTAGTTCCATTCTCGTTACAATCTGCATACTCCTTTTTTATTACAACTGAGCTGTCAAAATGCAGATTCTAACGAGTATCGAATTACCGCCAACGCCACCTCTCAACATCGCCTACCAACCAAACCAAGTAATCTGTCTACCCTCTCTCTATATTATTTTACTTATTTCCCAAAAAAGCAACTGCTTTTTATTTTGAATTAAATCATTAAAACGTTCGTGTTTTATTTGGTTTTTATTTTCACGCAATTTCGGCGTAAACATTGGTCCTATCGAGCCTGGATACGAGCTTTTCAAATTTTCTAATTGGTTTTTGGTCTCGTTTTCTCGCAGCTTAATCATCATCAACATCAACAAAACACCATTATCATCATCTCTAATTATTTATTCCTTCCACTTTGGCAGGTAACCCCCGACAAGTCTTCCACGCAGCTCAAAATAAATGTGTGCTTTAAGGAACAGCGATGGTAAATTTGATTCACTGTGGTATCTCGTACCCAGCTAGGGCTCTGATAGACCCCGCTTCGGAATCTACGTTTTTGTCTGAGCGGCTTCAAACTTCCAGTTTCTTCTACGAATGTTAGTATTTCGGGCGTTAATTGTGCAATTTCGGCAAATTCACGCAAAGTTTGTTCTATTCAAATTGGAAGTCCATGCGATCCTTCGGTTTTGTTATCAACAAACGCATTAGTATTGCCACTAATTTCGGGAAGTTTACCATCCTTTACTGTCTCTTCAGATTTTAGGTCGCACATACCAAATATTCGTTTGGCAGACGTCAATTTATTTGATTCTCGTCCAGTAGATCTGCTGCTCGGTGCAGATTTATATCCGAAGATCTTGTTAGAGGGATGTCTTTCCATTATAGCGGGAACTTTGCTAGCACAAAATACTGTTTTCGGTTGGCTTGTCACTGGGCCAATCCCATCGTCGGAAATTAGAACCTTTGCTACGACAATTAATATTGAGGAAGAGGACTCTCTTAATAAAACTTTGTTGCGATTCTGGGAATTGGAAGAAACTCCTAAACGGAAAATGTTATCCCCATCTGACCGCATTTGCGAGGAAAATTCTGTTCGAACCACTCGTAGATCCTCTGACGGTAGATTTATTGTAACCCTGCCCTTGCGAACTGAGTTAGGAGTAAACGGGTATTTGGGGGAATCTCGTGGTAATGTCCTCAAGCAATTCCTTCGGAATGAGGCGTCCTTATTGAAAAACCCGGATGCAAAAGTCACATATGATAAGGTTCTGACTGAATATTTAGAGCTCGACCATATGAAGTCACTTTCTGCTGCCAATAGTAGCACCCTTTCATGTTATTTGCCTCACCATCCGGTCATAAACCTCGAAAAACAGACAATAAATTGCGGGTCGTATTTAACGCCTCGAATAAAACTTCTAACGGGAACAGTCTGAAGGACATTCTACATGTCGGGCCCACATTGCACCTCGAACTTGTACTTTTAATACTTCGTTGGCGAGTATTTAAATTCGTTTTCAATTCAGATATAACCCAAATGTATCGGCAGATTCGCGTGGACCCTCAGCACACTTCGCTTCAAAGAATCCTCTATCGGGACTCGCCAACTAGACCCGTTCAAGATTTCGAATTAGAAACAGTGACTTTCGTGACTTTGAATTGCGCCCCTTATCTAGCTATTAGAACATTGTTGAAACTGGCGGACGAAACAGTAATTCAGTATCCCCTAGTAGCGTATATATTGCGAAAATTCATGTATGTGGATGATGTATTGGCAGGAGCTCATGACCTTGAGACCGCGGTGACAGCTAGGGATCAACTTATTTCGGCACTTTCTTCGGCAAAGTTTGAGCTTAGAAAGTGGACGGCCAATGATAAGACTATTTTGAATCGTTTCCCTCCAGAACATTTGGTAGATGCGCAATTATTGTCATTCGTGGAAGCTAGTAGTTCGAAACCTCTTGGTATCAGGTGGAATGCTAGGTTGGATTCTTTATATTTCGATGTCAAACCCATAGAAAAGAAGGCTAGTTATACTAAACGGGAAGTTCTGTCCGCAATAGCTAAGTTGTTTGACCCTGTTGATTGGTTAGGGCAGGTATTGTCACGGCAAATATTATTATGCAAAAGGTTTGGCTAGATCAAATCGGTTGGGACGATCCCCTTGTAGATGCCACTTATTTGGAGTGGCGTAAATTCGTAGAGACGTATCATAAAGTAAATACGATACAAATTCCTCGTTGGATTCGATATACTCCACAATGTTCGGCGGTATTACACGTGTTTTCGGATGCCTCGATTAAGGATGCTCCTTATAATAAATACTCAAAAAATACATTTTGCAAATGAGTACAAAAGTTGGATGGATAATAAACCAGTGCCAACGTCGAGTTGTTTAGCCCCTCTAAATCCCGGCCATGATGAACATGGTGTCATGCGTATGAATGGTCGTTTAGCGCAGTCACCCACACTTCCGAACTCGGAAAACTGTCCGATTATTCTCCCCTATAGAAGTAGGTTCGTTAGACTTCTGGTGGAATATGTTCACATTAAGTGCGTTCATGGCGGAATGCAACTGATTTTGCGGATTTTGCGAAAGGAATATTGGATTCCGAGAGTTAAAAATTTGATACGTGCGGTTGTTCGTAACTGCAAGGTATGTCTTGTCGCTAAAAAGAGACATTGTATTCAAATTATGGCAACTCTTCCGCCGGAAAGAACTATAGTCGATAGGGCGTTTATTACTACTGGTGTGGACTTTGCTGGTCCTTTTGAGGTCAAATCGTTTACTGGTAGGGCTTGTAAAATTACAAAAGGATACGTTTGTGTATTCGTGTGTTTTGCGACAAAGGCTATTCATTTGGAGACTGTGTCGGATTTGTCTACTGCCAATTTCATGGCCGCATTACATAGGTTTATAGCTCGTCGAGGATGTCCACGAACTATATTTTCCTATAATGGCACACATTTTGTAGGAGCTTCTCGTGAACTTAGAAAACATTATATTCGCTTTATTCGAGATAGCTGTGATTCGGCCTCTGATGCTCTTGTACATCAAGGTCTATCGTGGAAATTCATTCCAGCTGGTGCACCATATATGGGTGGTCCCTGGGAAGCTGCAGTTAAAAGCTTCAAACTGCAATTTCGGAAGCATTGTCGAAATCTTCGTTTCACTTTTGAGGAATTAGCGACAGTTTTAGCTCGAATAGAGGCTTGCCTTAACTCGCGTCCACTATGTCCTATGTCTAACGATCCGCAAGAATTAGTTTCCTTAACACCCGGTCATTTCTTAATTGGCGCGCCGTTGCTTTCTCCTCCTGAACCCTTCATATCTGAACAACCGATATCGCTCGCTCATTTGTTTTGTGATAGGCGGAAGGAGGAATATCTTAAAAAGTTAGTCGTGGTTAGGCACGAGAATCTCCTTCCGACCTCGTGGAAGTTAGGTCGTGTTGACACAGTTTATCCGGGAGTCAACGGACACGTTAGAGTCGTGGACGTACGTACGACAAACGGCGTTGTAAAGCGGCCGGTTACTAAGTTGGTCATTCTGACCAACCAATCATCGAATGAAGAAAACTAAAACGCTTTCTTTACTTAGCAACATGGACGCCACAAATATGTTCGGTATTGATCTAATCGCTGAAATTGATAATGTTCTGGAGAAGATGGACGGCAATAACAACACTACCGTCGAGAATACTACCAAATCTGTGGACGATTTGGTAATGCCAATAGCTGCGGTGAAACTAACGGAATCGGAGACGGAATCCGTAACTGCGGATTCTCGTTCCCTACCAATTTCCACGTCAAACTCTATTGAATCCGTACCTGCGGGTTCATCTATCGAACGATCTGAATCCGTACCTGCGGGTTCATCTATCGAACGATCTGAATCCGTAACTGCGAAAGATCGCCAGGTCAGGGTCGAACCCATAGCTGTGGGTTTTTCGGCAACTTCGGCCCCTCGCGTAACTATAGATATCCGTAGCGCTAGATCGGAGATGGAGTCCGTAACTGCCGGCTCGTCTAGTTCCTCCGTTATGAATCGAAATAGTTGTCGCGTTTGTAATCGCAGGCACTCGATTAGTATTTATTTTATTTATTTATGTTTTCTACACAACAAGACATTAATCTTATAATTAAAGTGTAGACGTATAAGCAGAAAAAAATATCCTTGTTAAGTAGGGTCACAATGAATAAAAAAGAGACGAATTAAATAAATATAATCAAATTAAAAATAGATATATAATCAGAAAGAAATATCCTAGTTAAGTAGGGTCAAAATGGATAAAAAGGGACGAAATTAAATAAAACCTGATAAATATTAGTTTGAAAAACATTTGAAAAAAACATTAATATCCACGTTGACTAATAATGTGCTGAATGTGCTGTATAAGGCGTTTTTTAAATGTGAGAGCGTTGCTGATGCTTTGAATATTGTGTGGTAAATTATTCCAAAGACGTATGGTGTTTAAAATTGTTTTTCGGACATAGATCTTCGACGTGTGAATGGTTTTAATATTCTTCCTCTGTCAGATCGGGCAAAAATAAGTTTTTCAAACAGATATTTAGGCTTTTGTTTCACTATAAGTTTATGTAACAAAATTAAATATCTGATTTCAAGAAGATTGTTAAAACTATAGCCATAGAGAGAAATCGAAAGTTGTGAAATGTGCTGTGACCTGTTTAAACCATATATATATCGAATAATGCTGTTGAAAGTGACATTAAGTTTGCGAAGACTGGAGGAATCGCAGTTTGCAAAGAGCTCGCACCCATAAGTCAAACTTGGAATCAAGTACGACTTTGCAAGTAGAATCCGAATATTAATTGGTGTATAGCAATGTGTGATCCATAAAACACGCAGTTTAGCATAAGTTTGACCGGCAACAGTGCTTGCATGGTCGGACCAACTCAAAGAACTATTAAAAGTTACACCCAAGTTCTTTGCGCTTCGCACTACATCAATCTTTTGATTGTTGATTAATATATCTGGCGGACGTAAACTGATTTTTTTTTTTGTTTTTATGAATAATTAAGCATTTTGACTTTTTGGGATTCAATAATAAGCCATTGGCGGTCGCCCAATTGTGGACGCGTGTGAGATCTTCGTTCAGTTTTGCTATGCAGTCATCTACGTTATTTACCGATGCACTTAAATATAACTGCACATCATCTGCGTACATCATAATATCACAGTGGTTCAATTGACGTGGTAAGTCATTGGCGTAAAGCGAAAAAAGGAGTGGGCCTATGATTGAACCCTGTGGGACACTTTTAGGTACCAATAACGGATCTGATTTAGTATTTCCCACGAAAACAGATTGTAGCCTGTTAGTGAGATATGAAATGATTAAATTGGTTGCTGTTGTTGAAAAGTTGAAAAACCGCTGGAGTTTTTGGCATAAGTTTAAATGATCCACAGAGTCAAAAGCTTTAGAGTGATCTAAAAGAACTAAAAAGCTGACATTATTGTGATCAATGTTTTTTCTAATTGTTTCCGATACCAAAGCTGTAATGCAGCTGTGATCGGAGCGAAAACCTGACTGCCTATCTGATAACATTGACTCTCGGTCAAGATACTCGGACATCTGAGTATGTAGAAGTTTTTCAAAAACTTTTGAGAAATAGCATAAGATGGAGATGGGTCGATAATCAACATTTGATTTAGGAATAGGGATAATTTTGGCATGTTTCCAGATTTCAGGATATACACTTGAGCTCAGAATTGTGTTAAACAGGTATGTCAAATAGGGTAAGAGATTTGGATGTAAAATTCTAACCAATTTAGGATCAACACCATCAAGGCCAATTGCATTTGACTTGACTCGTGCAAAGCTATTATAGACTTCACTTTGATTGACACATCTAAATTCAAAAGAATTTGAACTATCAAGATTGAAAATTGCATCGTTATTATTATAAAATTGAAAATCTATTTCTGTATCTGGTATGTCTACGAAAGTCCTATTGAGATCATTCAAGTCACCGTTATACCTAGTGTTGGTCTTAGCTTTTCCACCCCCAATATCATGTATTAACTTCCATTTACTTTTTGAGTCAATAGCCTAATTGTATCTAGATGAATAATATTCCCTTTTTGCAGTATTAATAGAAATGTTAACTTTTTTCCTGGCCTCACGAAACTCTTCTTTCAGCTCGGGAGTCTTAAATCGCTTCCATCGATTGTACGCCAAGTCCCTATCCATTATAAGACTTTTAATTTCTGAATTGAACCATGGCCTGGTTCTGGTAGAAGTTTTATATGTTTTCAAAGGAACTGTTTCATTGTATAGACGCAGTATATTGTCCTGAATAAACGATATTTGCTGATCAGCAGATATGAGTGAATATATTTCATTCCAATTGACTTGGCGAAACATATAATCTAAAAGCGTGTAATTCCATTTTTTGAAATCACGGTAAAAAAAGTTTTCCTCCTCCTCTTCTACTACATACTTGTAAGCAAGAAAAATCAAGTCATGCCTTGAGAAACTTAGGGCTGATATCTGGTCGTACAATAATATGTTTAGACGATTGTTAACGAAAAACAAATCTAAAAGAGTATTGACAGTAGGTGTGAAATGTGTGGGGTTTGTATAATTGGTTGCAAAGGGTTCCTGGCCATGACAGTGCGAGAAAGAACACAAATCGTAGAAACACATCGGGACTGTACTCGCTGCCTAGCAAAATGGCATGTAGTAAGTTAATGTCGCTGCAAGAAATGTTGTATTAAGTGTGGTGGTAAACACAACACTCTGCTGCATTCGGGATCACTAGATATCGGGCCTGTTAACAATTGGTTAGTCCGCCCTCGACATTATGAAAGACCTGTTCCGTATCCTAGTCCGTCGTCTCGTCCGAGGATTAGTTCCCAGTCAGGTGCATCCCTGGACAACCATCAGGTTTCCCATTTTGTTGGTTTCGACCATATCCCCGAACCTTGTAGTCCGTCTACAAAATGTCAGACCGTCGATTCCAATTCGAGCGGTGTTAGATCCGTGTGGAAGACAAAGCCAAATCTGTGCCTCTATGGTGTCCGATTTGAGATTGCCCACAGCTAATCCCGATGGAACTATGTTCTGCCGCATTACGGTGGCATCGAACGATGACCCCTCCCAATCTCTTTCAGTAGTAGCTAGGGTGACGGATCTACGTCATGTCTTCACACCTTCAGAGCCGATCCCACCAAGTATCAAGGAGTCATTTTTGGGATTGCCTCTGGCTGATCCAAGTTTTTACACACCTGGGGGCATGGCGATGGTGTTCAGTCCCGACGTGTATGCGAAAATCGTCACTAGTCGAATGCAAGCGATGCCGGGTCTTCCTGTGGCCCATTATTTTATTTTATTTTAGCCGTTTCCACATTCATTGTTTTTGAAAAAGCGTATTTAGTTCTATCCTCGTTACAATCTGCATACTCCTTTTTTACTACAACTGAACTGTCAAAATGCAGATTCTAACGAGTATCGAATTACCGCCAACGCCACCTTTCAATGTTATATTATTCTCACTTATCTCTCGCCTACCAACCAAACCAGGTAATCTGTCTACGCTCTCTCTATATTATTTTACTTATTTCCCAATAAAGCAACTGCTTTTTATTTTGAATTAAATCATTAAAACGTTCGTGTTTTATTTGGTTTTTATTTTCACCCAATTTCGGCGTAAACACATACCTTTTGACAAAAATATTAACACCTCTACATTTTACGCATTTTAAGGATTAAAAGCTAGGTACACATTGTCAGTTTGAATGCCAGCTTTGTTGTTGTTTGCTAGTGTGTCCGTACATTTTTGTCATTCATCACGCAACCGCAAAATCATTTGTGGCTTTTGGACAGTAATTGATAATTGCGAAATTGATAATTCAAAACTGACAATGTGTACTGCTCTTAAGTCACAATTTCCAACATTTTCAGGAAACACAAATATAGATAAATGTAGTATAAAGAAATTTGTTTACAATTTTCAAATTTTTTTCATGTTTTGGAAACATTTGGTAAACCCAATCTCTTATACCCGTATGTTATAACATTTTTCGAATATTGCAAGTACTTGACCATATCTGCAAAATTTCAGTGGAGGTCATTAAAAGTTCGATCTGGCCTGTATTGCATGTTTCAACTGAATTTTATAAATTCAGCCTTTAGGCCACACTTTGATACGACTAAAAATGTGTATCATTTAGACTCAAGTGTGTTTGGACGAAATCAACTTGGAGTCGGAGTGCAAATCCATACTTTCTGAAAGTATGGCCCAAAAGCTCTCGACACAACCCAAACTGGCGAGCACGAAATATAAACCTTAAAGGAAGTTAATAGGTCTGTACGATAACTCAAAAGTTTGTACAAATTTGTAAAAAATTTTACAAAATGCTGTTCGATAACAAACTTGTAAAGTAAAAGAGAGCGAATTTAAAGAGAATTGTGAGAGAATATTGGAGAGTTTTGGAGACTTTTGTTACTGAGAACTTACAAGTTTTTGCAAGCAAAACTTTCCTTGTAAGAATTTGCAAGGTTTATGAGCTGATTTAAATTCGAATGTTTTGTGGCGAATTTTGCAATTCTTGGCAAAAACATAAACAAATATTTGGTTATTGAAATAATTGCAAGATAAAAAAGAGAAGAGATAACCAAATAAATTATGGAAAACGACTTATTTTGTAGTTTGTGATAATTGTTTTATTTCTAAGGTATCAAATCCCAGCAAAAAGCGGCGCATCCATGGGGTAGGAGGAACACTAAGTGGACGGCCAGCCGTTAATTTATGATATGGAAAGAGAATTATTTTTGTAGCAATGGATAATCAAATAATTTTCGTAAACAACCCTCGATTGTTAAATTAAATCGTATCCGCCAACGTCTTGTTTGTCAAATCAGCTGACTTCTTGCAAGTTTTTGCAAATTGTTGTTTGATAACATTCTGCAAATTTTTAGCTTCGAGAGAGTAAAATTAGTGAAGAGAAGTTACTGAGAACTTGCTGAATACTGGCAAGTACTTTTTACTTGCGAAGTTATCGTACAGACCTAATGTTAACCCGTGCCAACTTAGCGATCTTTTATTCCATAGTAATTTGTATGACTTATAAATTTTAGATATTTGATCTCAAAAATGATTTCCTGTAGTGAGAATGAATGAATTTTTGCCTTTTAATGCCTAAAATAACGTTACATCCATTTTATTATAAAAAAGGGTTCCCCACAAACCACTTTGAACAACTTTTTTTTGAAAAAAATACTATGAAACGAAATAAATTTCAAAATTTCCTGTTACAAGAATGAGTAACCTTTTGCCTTTTTTAAAATTATATATAATATAAATGATATATAACTTATATATATATAATGATGTGAGGATAAACTTAGTGAGAAACAAACATCAATGTCATTTTGGTTATGTCATGTGCCCCTATACCTTGATTTCAGATAAATATCGGCTTAAAGTAACTTCAAAAAAATTGCCAACATTTTGAAAACTAAAAACTTTAAAAGATTTTTGTGCGGAAGCTTTTTTATCGAATCATTTTATTATTAAAATTGTATGCAGTCTTAGGTAAAAACTTATTAAAATATCATACTGGTTTACGAGTATATAAATTATATAGATGGATATACACCAAAGATGGACGCTACCTCTACATCAATCATCGGTAACATAAAAATGCATATGCGATGTTTAAACCACTTAGCGCCGAGAATTTTTTTTGCGAGAAAACTTAAAATTTTTAATGAAATTTATATTTTTGATACTTTTTAGGCATTTTTTAAAAAATAACTTTTTTCTCTAAAACTTATAATTTTCCTGCAATCTGGCCTTCTTTTAAAAGTTCCAAAAACTTTGGAGCGTAATATAGGTGTGTCCTTACATGCCAATCCCTTGGTTTTTGATTGAGAAAATACTCTTACTATATTCCTAACAAATCCCTGACTTTATATGATTCTAACATTTTTGATTAAATTTTTATCGCATATTTAAATTTTTCATCAAAAGTCGAAAATGACAAAAAAGTCGATTTTTTTGAATAGCTTGGGTTTTTGGCCAATTGCGTGGAAATGAGGTATAGAATTGCACTACAGATATACTCGTACTGACTCAGTGATCTTTCTAGGTAAATTCCTTTTGCATTGGCTGATTAAAACACATACATTGGACATTTATTATTATGTTATCATTTGCTTTAAGTTGAGAATTGCAAAATAGTAACTGACGAAGTTGGGTCTTTCTTTATTACATCTTCAGTTTCCATGAAAATTGTAAAATTTATTTAAATTATGGAAATATCAAATATCTATTCTATAGAAGACAACATGTGTCGTCTTCTATGCTATAGAAGACAACATGTGTCGTCTTCTATTCTATAGCAGACAACATGTGTCGTCTTCTATTCTACAGAAGAAAACATGTGTCGTCTTCCATTCTATAGAAGACAACATGTGTCGTCTTCCATTCTATAGAAGAAAACATGTGTCGTCTTCTATTCTATAGAAGACAACATGAGTCGTCTTCTATTCTACAGAAGACAACATGCATCGTCTTCTATTCTATAGAAGAAAACATGTGCCGTCTTCCATCCTATAGAAGACAACATGTGTCGTCTTCAATTCTATAGAAGACAACATGTGTCGTCTTCTATTCTATAGAATACAACATGTGTCGTCTTCTATTCAATAGAATACAACATGTGTCGTCTATTCTATTCTATTCTATTCTATTCTATTCTATTCTATTCTATTCTATTCTATTCTATTCTATTCTATTCTATTCTATTCTATTCTATTCTATTCTATTCTATTCTATTCTATTCTATTCTATTCTATTCTATTCTATTCTATTCTATTCTATTCTATTCTATTCTATTCTATTCTATTCTATTCTATTCTATTCTATTCTATTCTATTCTATTCTATTCTATTCTATTCTATTCTATTCTATTCTATTCTATTCTATTCTATTCTATTCTATTCTATTCTATTCTATTCTATTCTATTCTATTCTATTCTATTCTATTCTATTCTATTCTATTCTATTCTATTCTATTCTATTCTATTCTATTCTATTCTATTCTATTCTATTCTATTCTATTCTATTCTATTCTATTCTATTCTATTCTATTCTATTCTATTCTATTCTATTCTATTCTATTCTATTCTATTCTATTCTATTCTATTCTATTCTATTCTATTCTATTCTATTCTATTCTATTCTATTCTATTCTATTCTATTCTATTCTATTCTATTCTATTCTATTCTATTCTATTCTATTCTATTCTATTCTATTCTATTCTATTCTATTCTATTCTATTCTATTCTATTCTATTCTATTCTATTCTATTCTATTCTATTCTATTCTATTCTATTCTATTCTATTCTATTCTATTCTATTCTATTCTATTCTATTCTATTCTATTCTATTCTATTCTATTCTATTCTATTCTATTCTATTCTATTCTATTCTATTCTATTCTATTCTATTCTATTCTATTCTATTCTATTCTATTCTATTCTATTCTATTCTATTCTATTCTATTCTATTCTATTCTATTCTATTCTATTCTATTCTATTCTATTCTATTCTATTCTATTCTATTCTATTCTATTCTATTCTATTCTATTCTATTCTATTCTATTCTATTCTATTCTATTCTATTCTATTCTATTCTATTCTATTCTATTCTATTCTATTCTATTCTATTCTATTCTATTCTATTCTATTCTATTCTATTCTATTCTATTCTATTCTATTCTATTCTATTCTATTCTATTCTATTCTATTCTATTCTATTCTATTCTATTCTATTCTATTCTATTCTATTCTATTCTATTCTATTCTATTCTATTCTATTCTATTCTATTCTATTCTATTCTATTCTATTCTATTCTATTCTATTCTATTCTATTCTATTCTATTCTATTCTATTCTATTCTATTCTATTCTATTCTATTCTATTCTATTCTATTCTATTCTATTCTATTCTATTCTATTCTATTCTATTCTATTCTATTCTATTCTATTCTATTCTATTCTATTCTATTCTATTCTATTCTATTCTATTCTATTCTATTCTATTCTATTCTATTCTATTCTATTCTATTCTATTCTATTCTATTCTATTCTATTCTATTCTATTCTATTCTATTCTATTCTATTCTATTCTATTCTATTCTATTCTATTCTATATTCTATTCTATATTCTATTCTATATTCTATTCTATATTCTATTCTATATTCTATTCTATATTCTATTCTATATTCTATTCTATATTCTATTCTATATTCTATTCTATATTCTATTCTATATTCTATTCTATATTCTATTCTATATTCTATTCTATATTCTATTCTATATTCTATTCTATATTCTATTCTATATTCTATTCTATATTCTATTCTATATTCTATTCTATATTCTATTCTATATTCTATTCTATATTCTATTCTATATTCTATTCTATATTCTATTCTATATTCTATTCTATATTCTATTCTATATTCTATTCTATATTCTATTCTATATTCTATTCTATATTCTATTCTATATTCTATTCTATATTCTATTCTATATTCTATTCTATATTCTATTCTATATTCTATTCTATATTCTATTCTATATTCTATTCTATATTCTATTCTATATTCTATTCTATATTCTATTCTATATTCTATTCTATATTCTATTCTATATTCTATTCTATATTCTATTCTATATTCTATTCTATATTCTATTCTATATTCTATTCTATATTCTATTCTATATTCTATTCTATATTCTATTCTATATTCTATTCTATATTCTATTCTATATTCTATTCTATATTCTATTCTATATTCTATTCTATATTCTATTCTATATTCTATTCTATATTCTATTCTATATTCTATTCTATATTCTATTCTATATTCTATTCTATATTCTATTCTATATTCTATTCTATATTCTATTCTATATTCTATTCTATATTCTATTCTATATTCTATTCTATATTCTATTCTATATTCTATTCTATATTCTATTCTATATTCTATTCTATATTCTATTCTATATTCTATTCTATATTCTATTCTATATTCTATTCTATATTCTATTCTATATTCTATTCTATATTCTATTCTATATTCTATTCTATATTCTATTCTATATTCTATTCTATATTCTATTCTATATTCTATTCTATATTCTATTCTATATTCTATTCTATATTCTATTCTATATTCTATTCTATATTCTATTCTATATTCTATTCTATATTCTATTCTATATTCTATTCTATATTCTATTCTATATTCTATTCTATATTCTATTCTATATTCTATTCTATATTCTATTCTATATTCTATTCTATATTCTATTCTATATTCTATTCTATATTCTATTCTATATTCTATTCTATATTCTATTCTATATTCTATTCTATATTCTATTCTATATTCTATTCTATATTCTATTCTATATTCTATTCTTGGAGACTTTTGTTACTGAGAACTTACAAGTTTTTGCAAGCAAAACTTTCCTTGTAAGAATTTGCAAGGTTTATGAGCTGATTTAAATTCGAATGTTTTGTGGCGAATTTTGCAATTCTTGGCAAAAACATAAACAAATATTTGGTTATTGAAATAATTGCAAGATAAAAAAGAGAAGAGATAACCAAATAAATTATGGAAAACGACTTATTTTGTAGTTTGTGATAATTGTTTTATTTCTAAGGTATCAAATCCCAGCAAAAAGCGGCGCATCCATGGGGTAGGAGGAACACTAAGTGGACGGCCAGCCGTTAATTTATGATATGGAAAGAGAATTATTTTTGTAGCAATGGATAATCAAATAATTTTCGTAAACAACCCTCGATTGTTAAATTAAATCGTATCCGCCAACGTCTTGTTTGTCAAATCAGCTGACTTCTTGCAAGTTTTTGCAAATTGTTGTTTGATAACATTCTGCAAATTTTTAGCTTCGAGAGAGTAAAATTAGTGAAGAGAAGTTACTGAGAACTTGCTGAATACTGGCAAGTACTTTTTACTTGCGAAGTTATCGTACAGACCTAATGTTAACCCGTGCCAACTTAGCGATCTTTTATTCCATAGTAATTTGTATGACTTATAAATTTTAGATATTTGATCTCAAAAATGATTTCCTGTAGTGAGAATGAATGAATTTTTGCCTTTTAATGCCTAAAATAACGTTACATCCATTTTATTATAAAAAAGGGTTCCCCACAAACCACTTTGAACAACTTTTTTTTGAAAAAAATACTATGAAACGAAATAAATTTCAAAATTTCCTGTTACAAGAATGAGTAACCTTTTGCCTTTTTTAAAATTATATATAATATAAATGATATATCTATATATATAAATGAGCTTGGTGATAAGTGATTGACTGACTGACTGACTCATCATCAACGCCCAGCCAAAACGGCTAAAGCTAGGAGCTTGAAATTTTACCAGTGGGTCACTGTTGATGCAAATGTGCGAGATAAGGCCGGGTTTTAGAAAATTCGTCCTGGAACCACAAAAAAAAAACAACAACAAAAATCCTTATTTTTCATTATTATTACGTACTTATGCACTTAGTTGGCCCTCTGCAAGACATGTGTCAAATTAACAATGCTATAACTTCATGATACCGTAAACGATCACACATAATTTCAAATTTTGTAGTTTACTTCTAGGCGCACTTATTTTACCGTAAACCACTAAATAATAGAAAGACAAGACATTTGTTATCTTCCATTGCAACAGATGTCGTGAATAACTAAATGTTTGCAAATCAATGAAAGTGCAATAAAATTGTGCATACTACCACTATTTATTTGCAATTAAGAATTTTATCGTATATGGAGATGTACAGTCATAACTATTCAATTTCAAAATCTGTAATTTGAAGAAATCGATAACTAATTAATGAAATCAATAATAGGCCCCAGGAATATAGGAATTTGGTATGGAAATCAAGGTTGGGAAGTGGTGCTTCTAAAAGGAAATGGTTTGGAAAATTACCAATCATGTGTACGAAAAGTATTAAATGGTACTAAATTTAGTACAATTTAGATTTGGGTGAACGTAAAGAGCTGGAAACCTGAAATTTGGAATTAAGGTTACTGTTGTAGTGTAGGATTGAGATATGAGGGTAGTTTTGGAAATTCGTGCTTATGTGTATGAAAAGTACTAAATGGTACTAAATTTGATACAATGGGGATTTGGGTGAACGGATAATAGCTGGAATCTCGATATTTGGAATTGAGATTACAGGTGGGGTGTAGGATTGAGGTAGTTTTGAAAATTCGTACTTATGGGTACGAAAAGTACCAAATGGTACTAAATTTAGTACAATTTGGATTTGAATGAACGGATAGAGCTGGAAACCTGAAATTTGGAATTAATATGACTGTTGAAGTGTAGGATTGAGATATGAGGGTAGTTTTGGAAATTAGTACTTATGTGTACGAAAAGTACTAAATAGTACTAAATTTGGTACAATAGGGATTTGGGTGAACGGATAGAGCTGGAATCCTGATATTTGGAATTGAGATTACTGTTGGAGTGTAGGATTGAAGAACTTTTGGAAATTCGTACTTATGTGTATGAAAAGTACTAAATGGTACTAAATTTGATACAATGGGGATTTGGGTGAACGGATAAAAGCTGGAATCTCGAAATTTGGAATTGAGATTACTGGTGGGGTGTAGGATTGAGGTAGTTTTGAAAATTCGTACTTATGGGTACGAAAAGTACTAAATGGTACTAAATTTAGTGCAATTTGGATTTGGGTGAACTTATGTATGTAGCTGGAAACCTGAAATTTGGAATTAAGATTACTGTGAAGTGTAGGACTGAGATATGAGGGTGGTTTTGGAAATTCGTACTTATGTGTTCGAAAAGTACTAAATTTGGTACAATAGGGATTCGAGTGAACGGACAGAGCTGGAATCCTGAAATTTGAAATTGAGATTATTGTTGGAGCATAGGATTGGGGAAATTTTGGAAATTCGTATTTATGTGTACGAATAGTACTAAATGGTACTAAATTTAGTACAATTTAGATTTGGGTGAAAGGAAAGAGCTGGAAACCTGAAATTTGGAATTAATATTACTGTTGAAGTGTAGGATTGAGATATGAGGGTGGTTTTGGAAAGTACTAAATGGAACTAAATTTTGTATAATGGGTATTTGGGTGAACGGATAGCTCTTGAATCTCGAAATTTGGAACTGGGATTACTGGTGGAGTTTAGTATTGTGGAAGTTTTGGAAATTCGTACATAGGGTACGAAAAATACTAAATAGCACTAAATTTGGTACAGTTTCGATTTGGGTTAACGGATAGAGTTTGATTCCTCAAATTTGGACTGAGGATCACTGATGAAGAGTAAGAAATATGCACCAAAGGGTTTTTGGAAACTTGAGTGTACGAAAAGTACTAAATGGTACTAAATTTAGTACAATTTGGATTTGGGTGAACGGATAGAGCTGGATTCCTGAAATTTGGAATTGATATTACTGTTGGAGTGTAGGACTGGGGAAGTTTTGGAAATTCTTACTTATGTTAATGAGAAGTACTAAATTTGGGACAATGGGGATTTGGGTGAACAGATATAGTTGGAATCTCGAAATTTGGAATTGAGATTACTGGTGGGGTGTAGAATTGAGGTAGTTTTGAAAATTCGTACTTATGGGTACGAAAAGTACTAAATGGTACTAAATTTAGTGCAATTTGGATTTGGGTGAACGTATGTATGTAGCTGGAAACCTGAAATTTGGAATTAAGATTACTGTGAAGTGTAGGACTGAGATATGAGGGTGGTTTTGGAAAGTCGTACTTATGTGTTCGAAAAGTACTAAATTTGGTACAATAGGGATTCGAGTGAACGGACAGAGCTGGAATCCTGAAATTTGAAATTGAGATTATTGTTGGAGCATAGGACTGGGGAAATTTTGGAAATTCGTATTTATGTGTACGAATAGTACTAAATGGTACTAAATTTATTACAATTTGGATTTGGGTGAACGGATAGAACTGGAATCCTGAATTTTAAGTATTTTAATTTTATTTATTTTAATTTAAAGTATGAATTTTAGTAAACGGAAAGAGTTAGAATTTGAAACCCGTTCGCGGTAGGCTATAGAGTAGAATTTGGATTTGGGTGACGGATAGTGTTTGAGTCCTGAAATTTGAAATTAGGATAACTATTGGAGTGTAGGACTGAGGTAGTAAGGGTACGAAAATTACTAAGTGGTACTACCTGTGATACAATTTGGAATCCTGGAATTCGGTCAGACTGCTGTTGGAGTATAAGATTGAGATGGAAGTAGTTTTTGAAATTCGTACTTATGGGTACGAAATGTACCAAATGGTACAACTTGGATTTGAGTGCACGGATAGCGCTGGAATCCTGTTATTTGGAATTATGATTACTGTTTAAGTGAAGGATTAAGGTTGTTTTGGAAAATCGAATTGTACAGAATTTGGTACAATTTGTTTTTGTGTAAAGGGGTTTTTGGAAATTCGTCGTAGAAAGGTACGAAAAGTGCTAAAGTGTACTAAATATGGAATCCATTGTATTAGGCAAACGCGAAGAGCTAGAATTCTGAAATTTTGAACGAGTGGTCATTGGTGGAGAGTTAGGAAGATGTACCAAAGGGTATTTAGAAACTCGACCTATAAGTGTACGAAAAGTACTAAAAGTTTCTAAATTTGGTACCAATTGCATATTTTTAATGGATAAAGCAAGAATCTTCAAATTTGGTATGGGAATCAAGGTTGGGAAATGGCGTTGAAATAAGGATATGGTTTTGGAAGTTCGTTTTTATGATTACGAGCAGTAATAAATTTGGATTTGGGTGAACGGATAGAGATGGAATCCTAAAGTTTTGAATTAAGATTACTGTAGGGGTGTAGGATTGAGATAGTTTTGGAAATTCGTACCTTTGGGTACGAAAAGTACTAAATGGTACTAAATTTGGTACAATTTGGATTTGGATGAACGGAACTAAGATTACTGCCGGACAGTAGAATTTAGGTAGTTTGGAAATTCGTACTTATTGGTACGAAAACCACTAAATTTGGTACAATTTGAATTTTAGTAAACGGATAGTGTTGGAATTAAGATTACTGTAGGAGTGTAGTATTGAGGAAATTTTGAAAAGTCGTACGTATGGATACGAGAAGTACTAAATATGGTACAATATAGATTTGGGTGAACGTGTAGACCTGGAATCCTGAAAATTTTGTTTGGGAATGAAATGGTACTAAATTTGATACAATTTGGATTCTGGTGAATTAATAGAGCTGGAATCCTGAAATTTGGAATTACGATTACAGTCGAAGAGTAGGATTCAGGTTGTTTTGAAAAAGCAAACTTATGGTACTAAATTTAATACAATTTGTATGTAGGTGAACGGATAGCGGTGGAATCCTGCAATTTGAAAGTGTGATTATTGTAGCCCTGTTGCGTTGAGGAAGTTTTGAAAATTGGTACGAAAATTCTAAATTGTTCTAAATTTTGTACAATTTTAATTTGGTTTAACGGATAGAGTTTGAATCCTGAAATTTGGAAGTAAGATTACTACTAAAGTGATGGATTGAGGTAGTTTTGGAAAATCTTACTTATGGATACGAAGAGTTTGACTTGATACTAAGTTTGGTACAATTTGGAATTGGACGAACGGATACAGCTGGAATCTTGAGATTTGGAAATACTGTAATTATTATGGAATTTACTGTAATTATTTTGTATTAATGTCGGTGTATGGATGAGATATATCGTCGAAATACGTACCATAAGTATACGAAAATTATTTAATGGTACTCAATTTGTTTTTGGGTGTAGGGACAGTGCTGGAATTTTTATTTTTTGGAGTTAGGGTGTGTATTGGTGTGCAACGTTGATCTCGCTGTTAATGTGTAAGGGTGAGATACGGCTGATCTTTTTGAAAATCGATCTTTTCGAAATCGATCTTTTCGAAAATCGAAAAAAGGGTACGTACAGTACTAAGATAAAAATAAATATTGATTAAAATTGGTATTAGTGCGACCAAATTTTCAGTGTTTGTCATTTCCATATTATATATTGTTTATTTGTTTTTTATATGCTTTCCGCATACGAAGTAGCGGGCATTTTGCTAGTATATATATATATATATCTTATCTTATCTCGCACATTTGCACCAACAGTATATATATATATATATATATATATATATATACCCAGCAAAATTTGACGGAAGGGGTTCTTTGCGATGACGTGATTTCATGTCATCTTTTGCATTGGTTCAAAGGAAGTCGTGAAAGATCCGATCTTTTCATTAGGATTTGAACCAATGCAAAGGAAGTCGTGAAAGATCCGATCTTTTCATCAGCATTTGTACCCATTCCATCGATCCAATAGAGATGATGTTTGTGTTTTTATTTACACACCTGCAAAAATCTACTAATTTTTACTATTTTTTTCCGATAACATAAAGGAAAAATTGTTATCGTAGTAAAAATAAGTAGATTCTTGCAGTTTCTGGAACAGACCAAAGTTGTTAGAACTGTCGTCGTGATGTTGTCTTAATGTTCATTTAGACTACGCTGGATTTAGCAATTATCTGGCTTTATTTGACACATGTTGTATGAAAATGGCAACTTAAATCCACTGGATTTGCTAAATCCAGCATAGTCTAAATCAGGCATTACATTTCCTGCATATCAAACAACTAAAACTTCTAAACAATTGGTATTATATGAAGTCCCAACCATCGAGCTAAAAATAGAATCGGACTGCACACATTGCTATTTTAAAAGTTCCCTTGTCTGTTCTAAATCTGACATAGAATGAAATCAATCAAATCTCGCTTCTTGGAATTTGAAAAAAAAAGTCCGAAACGAAAAGGAACAAGAATCTGAAAATAAAGAAGAAACTACTTTTGGAAAGAAACAATTAAAAATAAATTAATTAAGCATAAATGGTATTTTCCATAAAAAGTCTCTCCTCCCCGTTCGTTACATTTTGTTCTTAGAGATCCCTAAAGCAAGCCGGGTTGTAGATCCCTACATATTTCCGTCACTAAACAAAAGAGTATAAATTACCAAAATGTTGTTATAAAATAAAAGTAATTTACGAAATAAAAATACTTAAAGGAGTGCATTTGGAGTCCATGTTGAAATCTGAACTGGTGATGGGAAGATAATTGAAAAAACCTTTTGTAAGATGAAAGAATATCAGTTGCGGAGAACGGAGGAAGTAATCTTTTGCGTTGCAGCGGTGGCGATTACATTGCAATTTTGGATGTAAACTTTTGAAAAACTAAACTGATAAATTAATTGTAGCTATTTCATGAATTCGTTTGAATTAATAAAGAGTTTTGTTTTTCATGAAAACCATATTTCAATACAGCATTTGCATTTTCCAAACAAGACATGAAAATTTCATGCCAAGGGGTTGGTGAAAATGACATGTCAACGCATTGGTTAAAATGACATGCTTAGGATCCAGAAAAGAACGTCATCTTTTGGGGTCCACGCTCATATAAAATTCATCGATGAAGATGCTAAAAAGATGACATGCTAGATCACTTGCACCCATGATTGAATGTCATCTTTGGCATCGAACATTTTGCTGGGTATATATATATATATATATATATATATATATATATATATATATATATATCTATTATATCAAGCTCAAATATGTGTGGGCCTTATCTCGCACATTTGCACCAACAGTATATATATATATATATATATATATATATATATATATATATATATCTATTATATATTTGAGCTTGGTGATAAGTGACTGACTGACTCATCATCAACGCCCAGCCAAAACGGCTAAAGCTATGAGCTTGAAATTTTACCAGTAGGTCACTGTTGGTGCAAATGTGGGAGATCAACAACAAAAAACCTTATATTTTGCTATTATATACCGTAAAATTATATACCCCAAAATATTATATACCGTAAATTATCACAAATAATTTCAAATTTTGTAGTTCACTTCTAGGCGTAAGTTTTATCGTATCATTTTATCGTAAACCACTAAATTATAAAACCACATTAGAAGTTTTTCTTCCGTTTCAACAGATGTCGCAATTGTATAGCATTATTAACGTAATGTAAGCAGTAAAAACCAACCGATCCAGATTTACGTGTCTAGAGTAATTTTGTTTTCACTTAACAAATGTCGCAAAACAGATTTTCTTTATTAAATGAAAAATTATTACCAACGAATTTGGAAAATTTAATTTTTAATTTTAAGATTAAAACAAAATTTAGTTCAATAATGTTAAGTTTTTTTACTGATTAAAATATCATTAAGGCAATAAAATCAGAAATCGGCCAGAAATAACAACAGCAAAAACTGTATGTACTTGATTTCTTGGCCTTGGTCTAAATGTTTGCAAATCAGTTAAAGTGCAATAAAATTGTGAATATTCCCACGATTTGTTTGCAATTAAGAATTTTTATGGCTTTCTTGGTATATAGAAATGTAGAGTCTATAACTTTTCGTCACCAAATAATTTAGGAAATCAATAATAGACCACAAACCAGAATCAAATTTTGGTTTTGTAATTGAAAACGATTTTGGAATATGTGCGTTACGTGAAAAAGTCAGAAAAGCATTATCACGAAGGGATAGGAAAAACCACTGCTCTCCCCGTAAAATATAGGGAAACGAATTTTCTACAGAGAAGATTTCAAGCCCTTTAAAGTACTTTGATGACGTTATATTTTCTATCACGAAGGGATAGAAAAAACCACTGCTCTCCCCGTAAAACATAGGGAAACGAATTTTCTACAGAGAAGATTTCAAGCCCTTTAAAGTACTTTGATGACGTTATATTTTCTAATGAGACGAACATTATGTTGTATTATTACGAGGGGACCCAAAAAGTATGGCGCAACCATCTTACAACCCTGGAAAATAAAAATGTAATACATACTGAAAACTTCGGGGAACTGTAAGTTATGGTACTGGCATAGACAAACGAATTGTATAGACAAAAGATTACTCATGCTGTTTGCTGCCAACAGACTCAAACCAAAATACTGAATATTTTTCGAAGGCGATTTTTGAGAAAAATTTTAAGATTTTCTTTTACTGTTGTTGGCTTTTTTATTGTTGGACTGCAGAATTTTACATCTTTGTGTTTATTTCAGCTTTAGTTCATATTTTGTTGTAATTCAATTGTTTGAATAACAACAAAATATTTTAAAGTGGATATGAAATTGATTAGTTGCGGGCGAAGGGTAGGGAATACTATAGTTTCAGTTGTCACCAAATAACTTCATCAGTTCCCTTTTTTCGCCGACTCTGTATCGATAAACAGGTCAATAAAGCCATCTAGCAAATTAAATAAAATGAGAAATTTGCTGTATGGCCCTAAAGCTGTTTACCCTACAATTTGAGTCGATCTAAAGAATTTCATATCCACCACTGTTTTTATGTCGTCTTTGCTTCGCAAAGAATACGAACATAGGGATGTCGCTTCAATAAGCGGGGGTAAAAACAACAAGAAATTTGTTTTTGCATTACGCATTGGTCAACAAGGCCGTGCTGATGCCTATTATTGTTGTTGGCGTTTTTTATTGTTGGACTGCAGAATTTTACATCTTTGTGTTTATTTCAGCTTTAGTCCATATTTTGTTGTAATTCAATTGTTTGAATAACAACAAAATATTTTAAAGTGGATATGAAATTGATTAGTTGCGGGCGAAGGGTAGGGAATACTATAGTTTCAGTTGTCACCAAACAACTTCATCAGTTCCCTTTTTTCGCGACTCTGTATCGATAAACAGGTCAATAAAGCCATCTAGCAAATTAAATAAAATGAGAAATTTGCTGTATGGCCCTAAAGCTGTTTACCCTACAATTTGAGTCGAACTAAAGAATTTTATATCCACCACTGTTTTTATGTCGTCTTTGCTTCGCAAAGAATACGAACATAGGGATGTTGCTTCAATAAGCGGGGGTAAAAACAACAAGAAAGTTGTTTTTGCATTACGCATTGGTCAACAAGGCCGTGTTGATGCCTATTATTGTTGTTGGCGTTTTTTATTGTTGGACTGCAGAATTTTACATTTTTGTGTTTATTTCAGCCTTAGTTCATATTTTGTTGTAATTCAATTGTTTGAATAACAACAAAATATTTTAAAGTGGATATGAAATTGATTAGTTGCGGGCGAAGGGTAGGGAATACTATAGTTTCAGTTGTCACCAAACAACTTCATCAGTTCCCTTTTTTCGCCGACTCTGTATCGATGAAATTCTTTAGTTCGACTCAAATTGTGGGGTAAACAGCTTTAGGGCCATACAGCAAATTTCTCATTTTATATAATTTGCAAGATGGCTTTATTGACCTGTTTATCGATGCAGAGTCGGCGAAAAAAGGGAACTGATGAAGTTGTTTGGTGACAACTGAAACTATAGTATTCCCTACCCTTCGCCCGCAACTAATCAATTTCATATCCACTTTAAAATATTTTGTTGTTATTCAAACAATTGAATTACAACAAAATATGGACTAAATCTGAAATAAACACAAAGATGTAAAATTCTGCAGTCCAACAATAAGAAACGCCAACAACAATAATAGGCATCAGCACGGCCTTGTTGACCAATGCGTAATGCAAAAACAACTTTCTTGTTGTTTTTACCCCCGTTTATTGAAGCAACATCCCTATGTTCGTATTCTTTGCGAGGCAAAGACGACATAAAAACAGTGGTGGATATGAAATTCTTTAGTTCGACTCAAATTTTAGGGTAAACAGCTTTAGGGCCATACAGCAAATTTCTCATTTTATTTAATTTGCTAGATGGCTTTATTGACCTGTTTATCGATACAGAGTCGGCGAAAAAAGGGAACTGATGAAGTTGTTTGGTGACAACTGAAACTATAGTATTCCCTACCCTTCGCCCGCAACTAATCAATTTCATATCCACTTTAAAATATTTTGTTGTTATTCAAACAATTGAATTACAACAAAATATGGACTAAAGCTGAAATAAACACAAAGATGTAAAATTTTGCAGTCCAACAATAAAAAACGCCAACAACAATAATAGGCATCAGCACGGCCTTGTTGACCAATGCGTAATGCAAAAACAACTTTCTTGTTGTTTTTACCCCCGCTTATTGAAGCAACATCCCTATGTTCGTATTCTTGGCGAAGCAAAGACGACATAAAAACAGTGGTGAATATGAAATTCTTTAGTTCGACTCAAATTGTAGGGAAAACAGCTTTAGGGCCATACAGCAAATTTCTCATTTTATTTAATTTGCTAGATGGCTTTATTGACCTGTTTATCGATACAGAGTCGGCGAAAAAAGGGAACTGATGGAGTTGTTTGGTGACAACTGAAACTATAGTATTCCCTACCCTTCGCCCGCAACTAATCAATTTCATATCCACTTTAAAATATTTTGTTGTTATTCAAACAATTGAATTACAACAAAATATTTTCTTTTACATTTTTATCCGAGGATATAGATTCCGTCAAAAACTAACTTTATAGAGTTGTATTTATTGTAGTTTTAATTGACAAACAAACTCGATGTTAAGAACATTGTTTAGAGCATTCCTTTGTCTATATGTACATTTAATTTGTCTATGGCAAAGGGTTGTATATGAAGCAATGGCTTTTGGGTAAAATAAGTTTTCTGAGGGTTATTTGAATATCTTCTACAACTTATTTAACGACAACGCCAAAATTGTGTTTTTTGGAACCTGAAAATCAAAAAAGTAAATACAATATAAAATCTACCAAGACAAGACATTCTAGACGTAAATCTTATTTACAAAATCTTTATGGATTCATCTGAGGAAAAAAACTGGAAAAAGATCCTCCACTAATATTCGAAACTTAATAAAGATCAATGGGAAAAATACCAATAAAATATGACATTTCGAAATGTATTTTTTCATATCGTGTAAAGTACCCTTACCTATGCATATAACTTACATTTAAAATTAGTGTTCAGTGAAAAACAAATTTGTGTTTTAAATGATGGTTAATGAATGACTATAATATATTTGATTTCTAAGAAGATCCGAAATCAAATTCGTTCGAATTACTACCAAACGCCTTTCGGTGTAGAAAATTGTTTCCGTGCTGTATGAAGTGTTTGATTTTTATTTGTTTTACAAGATGACCCACGGTGATATATAAAGCTGGGGATGTTGGTGTTTTAATAAAAAAAAATGTGATTTTTTCTTTTGTGTTGTGGTGAATCTATGTTAACGTTATGTAATGGTGAAATTTCTAAAAATTTTGCAATTATTGTAGTATACAATAGGGCGCATCAATTATTCTAAAAGATGTCGCACAAAACGGTTTTTACGTTCATTAGTAGGATTCTGTAACTCATTTTTGCTGTTATCGATAATTGTCGGTAAAATTAGAATGCTTATAATTTTGATAATTAACGATTTTTTTCGGTAAGTTAACGAGGAATAAAAAGTAGTCGCTAGCCTGTAGCGACACAAACAGTGATGTCAACTTTTCTTTATGTTTTTAGTCATAATTTTGCTATTTAATTTTTCCGATTTTTGCCGGTAACAGCAAAAATGAGTTACAGAATCCCACTACAGGTTTGTGTACCCTCAAACTACTCGACTTCGAAATTAATTAATACAGTTTTCTAAAAAATGGATCTATATTTTGTATATGATTAAATTCATAATGATACTACACATTTGCACCAACAGTGACCTACTGGTAAAATTTCAAGCTCATAGCTTTAGCCGTTTTGGCTGGGCCTTATCTCGCACATTTGCACCAACAGTATATATATATATATATATATATATATATATATATATATATATATATCTATTATATATTTGAGCTTGGTGATAAGTGACTGACTGACTCATCATCAACGCCCAGCCAAAACGGCTAAAGCTATGAGCTTGAAATTTTACCAGTAGGCCACTGTTGGTGCAAATGTGCGAGATAAGGCAGGGTTTTAGAAAATTCGCCCTGGAACCACAAAAAATATCAACAACAAAAACCCTTATATTTTGCTATTATATACCTTAAAATATTATATACCGTAAATTATCACAAATAATTTCAAATTTTGTAGTTTACTTCTAGGCGCAGGTTTTATCGTATCATTTTATCGTACACCACTAAATTATAAAACCACATTAGAAGTTTTTCTTCCGTTTCAACAGATGTCGCAATTGTATAGTATTATTAACGTAATGTAAGCAGTAAAAACCAACCGATCCAGATTTACGTGTCTGGAGTACAATTTGGATTTGGGTGAACGGATAAAGCTGGAAACCTGAAATTTGGAATTAGGATTACTGTTGAAGTGTAGGATTGAGATATATAGGTAGCTTTGGTAATTGGTACTTATGTGTACGAAAATGACCAAATTGTACGAAATTTGGTACATTTAGGAGTTGGGTAAACGGATAGAGCTACACACCTGAAATTTAGAATTAGGATGATTGTGTGAAATGTAGGATTGAGATTTTGAGGTAACTGTGGAAATTCGTACTTATGTGTACTAAAAGACCTACAGTGTAAAAAATTTGGTACAATTTGGATTTGGGTACACGGATAGAGCTGGAAACTTGAAAATTGGAATAATGACTACTGTTAAAGTGTAGGATTGAAATACGTAGGTATTTTTAGAAATTCGTACTTAAAAGGTACTAAATTTGGTACTATTTGGATTTGAATGAACGCATAGAGATGGAATTCTAAAATTATGAAATAAGATTACTGTTGGAGTATAGGATTGAGGTAGTGTACGAAATGTACTGAATTGTACTAATTTGAATTTGGGTTAACGGATAGAGCTGGGAT
Organism: Musca autumnalis; assembly: GCF_047663935.1. Taxonomy (NCBI): domain Eukaryota; kingdom Metazoa; phylum Arthropoda; class Insecta; order Diptera; family Muscidae; genus Musca; species Musca autumnalis. The sequence continues at coordinate 2,259,741 of NW_027412199.1, read as the reverse complement.
CCTGAAATTTAGAATTACGATTACTGAGGAGTGTAGGATTGATATAGTTTCTTTAATATCGATTTATGTGTGCGAAAAGTACTAAATGGTACTAAATTTGGTACAATTTGAATTTGGGTGAAGGGATAGAGCTGGAAATTTAGAATTAAGATTACTGTTGGAGTGTAGGATTGAGATAATGAGGTGTGTTTGAAAATTCGTACTTAAAAGGTACTAAAATTGGTACAATTTGGTTCTGGGTGAACGGATAGAGCTGGGGTGCTAAGATTTAGAATTAATATTACTGTTAAAGTTTATGATTGAGCGATGGAGACAACTTTGGAAAATCGGACTTATGTGTACGGAAAGTACTAAATGGTACTAAATTTGGTACAATTTGGATTTAGGTGAACGAATAGAGCTGGAAACCTGCAAATTGGAATTAGATTACTTTTAAAGCGTAAGATTGAGATATGGGTATATTTCTACACTTTGATATCACAAATGCCGAAATTACAGATACATCGGTTGGAAAATGTGGATAAAATCTTCGAAGTACCCATACCGTTCTAATATAACGTGGACTGAAATTTAAAATGTGCGTCGCTATTGATGTTTACGATCTTCTTTTTTTGGAAATTCGAATTAAAGGTATACGAACAGTACTTAAATGAAATCTCTGAAAAAGATAATATACTTCTTAATGAGCGTGGTGAACACTTTTTAATAACATTATAGAATAAGAGTAAGCAACGATATTGGACAAACCTCTTAAAAGAACATCCAAGAAATTTAGTGATATTTAGTTTATTTATATATTATTCCCTTTCCGCATACGAAGTAGCGGGCATTTTGCTAGTTTCTTTATAAAAATTATTTGCATCTCCAATAGGCTATTTCCGATTACCGCCACTATTTCCTGAATCGTTGCCCACAAACATTTCAGTTGATTTAGTTATAAGCTGCTTATCTTCTGATATTTGAGTGAATTTTAGAAATATTTTTCTGCGGTAATTTGACGCTGGTGATGGTCTAATGCATTTTCCGAGTCAATGTAAAATAAAAAATCTTTTCTTATTGTTTTATCGTGTGACGTTAAGAATCCATGAATGTCCTCTTAACGGTATTCAAAGCCGAATATATTATTTTTTTTATAACGCAATTCGAATCTGTAACGCAAATCGGAACAAAATCTATTATTTTTTTTTTTTTTTTTTTTTTTGTTAACGCAAATCGAGGTATTAGTGTATATTGAAAAACATTACATCTTCTTTTTCTAATAACCTTAATATAGGACATATAAACGCTCAAAGCTTGTGTCCTTCTAACTCTAATGCTAAGTAAGAAGAATTTAAGCACATTTGTGGTGATTGCGGTTTGGATATTGTGGGAATTTCTGAGACCTGGTTCAACCCCAATATTTATTCCACTTCCTTAGACCTATCAGATTATACCCTGATCAGAAATGATCGCTGTTCAAACAGAGGAGGTGGTGTATGTTTATACATATCAAAAAATTTACGTTTCAAAGTTATTTTTAGGGACATGTGTTATGGTATTTGTGAATCATTGTTTGTGGAAAATTTCGGTGTAAACTCTTCATTTATAGTTGGTGTGGTTTATTTGCCAAGTGGTTCAGTTGATGTCTTTGAGATTCTTCATTCAGGTATCTTCGATAAATACTCAAATATAGTTGTAATGGGTGACTTTAATTATAACCTTTTTGATACTGTAAAATCGTTTAATTTCCGCTCACTTATTGACAGACAGCACATCCACAAACAGCACTTCATTGTTAGAGCTGTTTCTCACAAGTCAGCCGTCTTATGTAGCTCACAAAAGCCAGATTCAATATCCGTTTTTCTCTTCTAATCACAGTCGTATATTAATTTCTATTAAGTTCGAAACCCAACTAAGGCAAAGGTGGATTGATTTTAAAGATTATAACAAATTCAGAATCAATGATTATTCTCAACTTATTAATGAGTTTGATTTAAGTTCTGTATATCGTGTTTATGATGTTGATTCCAAATTATCAATATTAAATAACTTTATCAATCTACTCCACTCTAATGTTGCAATAGCAAAAGTAAGAGCAAACTCTATGGATCATTCGTGGATGAATTCGAGAGAAATTAAACAAGCTAGGAAGGAGAGGGATAGAGCCTATTCTGCCTTTATTAGAAATCCAAACAGTGAAAACTGGAAGTTTTATAAGCGTTTAAGAAATAAGACCGAGTCAATAATTACGAAAATACGTTTTCAATTTGGCAAATCATACTTTGCCGATGTCAATGGCACTCAAATGTGGAAAAAAATCGGCAATTAGGTCGCATTGATCGTGAAAATGTTGAAATTGAAGAAAGTGAAGTTGAGACGATACCAAATAACTTTTTGAGTAATATGTGTCCCTTAGATAATGTTTCTTTCGATTTTGATAGTTTTGTTGAGGATGCAGATGCTTTTTCTTTTCGTTCTATTTCTGAATATGAACTGAATAATGTTACAGTTCTTATAACATTATGGGAATATAATTGTACGCTTGGAAAGTACAATATATTATACGCTTATAGGAACTTAGGTTCCGATGGGATGAACTAAGGTTCGTTTGGAATTTCGAAAGGACTTAGGTCCGGGAGAAGATTATTTACTTACGGTTCCTTTTGCTTCTGTAGTTATAAAAAGGGACCAGAGTTCGGAAATTCAACTTGCATTGTTTTATTCAAATATTATAATTGAGTATTCAATGGTGTGATCCGTGCTGTTGTTCGTGAGGATGACAAAACCAGAAAAGGAAGAAGAAACCTCATGCTGACTAATGGCAGCCTAATCAGAAAAGGAACAACAAAAGCACGGATAAAAATCGTATACAATGTTGCCACTTAAATTTACTAAATAGTGGCAAATTATTTCATAGTTGTATTCATTTAATTACATGGTGATTATGCTAATGGAAAAACAATTGATATGCAATGAAATTCAAGAACAAATGATTAGCAATTCAGAAAAGATATATAATTAAATATAGTTATTTAAAACTAATGCGAAAATACATATTATTCGATTTAAAGGTAAGCTGCTCTCTACATCCTCCCGCCTCTTGACGATAGTCAATCTTCGAGTGTTCCGTTTAAACGTTTCAAGGCCATTATTGCCTGCTGAAGAAGCCTACGCTGCTTGAGCATTGTATTGGAACGCTGTACCACTATTGATAAATCTTCCCTCGGTTCTGGCCTTCGTGTTCTTTCTATGACTTGTCGAGCTTGTTGTCGTCTTGGCGAAGTCGTCACCCTATTATCCTCACGTCGACTTGTACCTGACCTTTCACTCACGCTTCTTTGACTTTGCTGAATTTGCGCATATGTAAATGATTCCGTCGGATGAAGATGAAGCAAAGTATGATGTTCGGATCCGCATTTGCACACGCATCTTCGGAAGTGCACTCATATGTTTTATTTGACCGAGCGAGGCAGTTGAAGCAATAACCTAAGCGACGTACTTCTCTTCTTCTTTTCCCTATGTCCATTTCAAGGAATTGTCTACAAAAACGCAAGCAATGATAACGTTCGCAAATGAGGCATTTATGTACTCTTGGATTACGTGGCGGCCTGTTAAATAAACGAAATTAATTAGTTAATGCTGTGGTACGACAAAATATCACGGAAGTGAGTGTAAGAGAGTGTATAGAAAGATATGCGTGAAAATTTTGAAATGGAAATCATTTCTGAAACATGAGAATTAATGTTTGATTAGTGCTGATTGTGATCAGAGAAGAGAGGGCATAATCTTGTAATGTCTCTGGTTACAACACCTGTTGCAGTTCGAATATCTGCAACTCTCACCAAGCCGTCAACTCCATGATATACCTTTTTTATGCGACCTAGTTTCCACTCGCAAGGTGGTAACTGATCGTCCTTTACAACTACTAGTTGATCTTGTTTGACATTTTCCATGGGGGATTGCCATTTGTATCTACGCTGTAACTCGTTGATGTACTCATCTTTCCATCGACGAGCAAATTGGTGCTGTTGGGTTTTAAGTTTTTCATATCTATCGCATAGAGTTAAATCATCGGAAAATGTTTCGGGTAAAGCCACGAGTGGTGCTCCTCTTAAAAAATGTACTGGTGTAAGAGCTAATAAGTCGTGAGCATCGTCTGTCATTGGTGATAAAGGGCGTGAATTAAGAACTGCTTCAATGCGTGTGAGTAAAGTATAAAATTCTTCAAATGTATATCTATGGTTTTGAGCAACTTTTTTAAAGGATTTGACGCCTGCTTCCCACAGACCTCCCATGTGTGGTGCGTTTGGTGGGATAAACGACCACTGAAGTCCTTGGGGAGTATACTTTTTAATTACATCTTCGGCAGAATTATTTAGAAATTGTGCGAACTCGTATCGTAATTTTCTGTCTGCTCCGATGAAGTTCGTGCCATTATCTGACATTACCTTTAGAGGTAACCCTCGGCGCACAACGAAGCGAACAAATGCTGATAAGAATGACTCGGAAGAGAGACTTGAACAAAGTTCCAAGTGAATTGCCTTCGTGCTGAAGCAAACAAATACGCAGACATAACTTTTCTGATATACGGCTTGTCTCACATTTGATGTCTTGGTAGAAAATGGACCAGCGAAGTCTAATCCGGTAAATGAAAAAGGAAGAGAAAATGTACTGCGCTCTGAGGGAAGAGCCGCCATAATTTGAGATTGTAATCTATGCTTGTATATGGTACACGCTTTGCAATTTCTAATACATTTTTTTTATTGATGATCGCAATCGGGAGATATAGTATTCTTCGCGAATTGTTCTGAGCATCAAACTGTTTTCAGCGTGAAGTAAAAAGTTGTGAATAAAGGTAAGATACAATTGGCAATATTCAGAGTCTTTATGTTTTATTATGGGATGACGTTCGTTGTATGATAGGTTTGAGTTGGTGATTCTTCCATTTGGTCGTATAATGCCTCGATTGTCAATGAATGGGTTTAAGGGAAACAGTGAACTTTTCTTGTGAACTGTATGAGATTGTGTAAGTCCTGAGTATTCCTTATTATAATGCAATTTTTGTGTTAATTGAATTGTTAAATATTTTATTTCAATGAATTCATCACGAGATATTGTGCGAGAGGAGTAAGTACACATTTTTCGAGTGGATTGTTAGAATCTAAATATATACGCAATAACTCTAATACCCTTATCGCATCGAGAGAAACGTTTAAGTATATCTTCGTCATATGCTGTATTGTGAAATACTTCTATTTTGCGTGCTTCTGGTGGATTTTCGTTGACTTCAATTGGATTGGGCCAATCTTCGGGGGAACTTTGCAGCCATTGCGGACCATGCCACCATAGGTAATTGTGTATGAGTTCGGATGGGGTACATCCGCGAGATCCCAGATCTGCTGGGTTATCGTGTGACCGCACATGGCGCCAGGGAGTGTTACCAACATTACGAATTATTTTTGCAACCCTATTAGCTACATATGTTTTCCAAGTGTGTGGTGGTTTGTCTAACCAGCTTAGCGTAATAGATGAATCGCTCCAGAGAAAAACTTCATAATTATGCAACGGCAAACTAGCAGTCATATGCTTAATCAATTGCGAAAGTAGTACGGCTGCGCAGAGCTCCAGGAGGGGTAGGCTTATAGGATCGATTGGAGCTACTTTAGTTTTGGATACTAGTAGTTGGGTATAAACGGAATTGCCTAGACTTACCCTCAGATAGACAAATGCACAGTAAGCCTTTTCAGAGGCATCGCAAAATCCGTGTATCTGAGAATCGCACGAGGGGGAGAAATTTATCCAACGAGGGATTTGGAACTGAGAAATTTCTGCTAGGGACGCAGAAAATTGGTTCCACTCCAACGTAACTGACTTAACGTTCTCATCCCATTGTGTTCCTTCTATCCACAATTGTTGTAGCATGATTTTTGCCACTATTGTGATAGGCGAGATCCAACCAGCTGGATCAAAAATTTTCGAGACAATGGATAAGATTAGCCTTTTCGTGATTGTGGTAGTTGGAGATGGGGCATCTACTTTGTAGGAGAAAATATCATGCATGGCATTCCATTGAACACCCAATGTTTTGGTGCCGCTAGTTTCATAAAACTTTAAGAATTTGGAATCCAAAATATTTTCTGTGGGGACTGAATTAAGAATTTCGGGGTAGTTAGAGGTAATTTTTTTCAAAGGAAACCCTGCAGATTTTAACATTGCAATTAGTTGAGATAGAGAATCAATCGCAGCTTCTGGATTATGAGCTCCAGAGAGAACGTCATCGACGTACATTTTCTTTTTAAAAATTTGGGTAGCTTGGGGATACAATTCCATGGAGTCTTGGGCCAATTGAAGTAAAGTTCACATAGCAAGGTAAGGAGCGCAATTTACTCCAAATGTTACGGTTTTTAACGCATAATCTTTTATGGGGGAAGTAGGAGTGGGACGCCAGAGAATTCTTTGAAAATTAGAATCGTCGGGATGAACGAGTATGTGTCTATACATCTTCTCGATATCCCCATTAAATACATATTTGTAGAAACGCCAACGCAATGACCTGAATTTAAAGTTTCTTCAGGGTTTGTGAGTTGCATATGGTCAAGCGATAAGTATTCCTTTAGGACATCGTTATAAGTGCATGCAATATCTGATTTGTTTTTTAAAGATTGTTCCATTCGAATGTATTGAATTAAAGCCTGAGTTCTAGATGGGGAGATGGGGGAATCGACCTTATAATTCTCTTTAAAAGGTAGCCGAACGACATAACGACCCGTGGCATCTCGGGAGGTGGTTTTTAGGAATAGGGATTCACAATATTGATCGCTAGCAGACATTGGTTTCTTTTCTGGGATTTCTTCTTGCTCCCAAAATTTTTTAAGTTGATGAGAGAGGGACGCTTCAGAATTCTCAGAAGTTTCGATAGAGAAAGAGGATACGGTTTGTGTTGGAACTGGGCCACTAATTACCCAACCGAATATTGTAGCTTGAGCGACCAACGAAGAGGCGATGTTCATAACACCATCTAATAACAGTCTAGGAATTACATTACTTCCCAGTATTAGATCGACATGACCAGGGGTGATGAACTTTGAACATGAGAAGTGATTTGGGACGTGTCTTCAACTTCATCTTGTTCCACCATCGCGCTGGCAAAATTAGAATTCACAGTTGAATTTTGATACTTTTCTCGAGGAAAGTGTAACAAGGTATGGTGGTTTCTTTTGCATTCCATGCAAACAAACTTACTCTTGCAATCTTTCCTTATATGTTTATATGATAGGCAATTGAGACATATATTGATTTCTTTGTGCGGGATTCATTTCGAGAAATTTTGTACAGTTTTTTAAGGCATGGTCATCACTTTCTTAGAAACGAGTCTTGAACCTTGAATACTGTCAAGCCTCTCGACAACTTCATACCTGTTTGTTAAAAATTCATTCATTTCTTCCCACTTGGGAAGATCTCTATATGTTTTAAGGCATAGGGTTTCATGGGGAAGTCTGGTGGAGCACAAGTAAACAAGAATGGGTTCCCAATCTGTAGTGCAAATATTTTTCGATTGAAGAGCTGCTAAACAATCGTTAATTGTTGTTTGTATTTTTTGTAAAGATTCGCTGCTCTCAGAATTAATTGCTTTCAAGCTGAAGAGGGTCCGAAGTTGGTTGTCTACCAAAATTCTTTTATTTTCGTAGCGAGCTGTTAGCGCTTCCCACGCTAAATTAAAGTTTTCACCACACAATTTGTATTTTCTAACTATCCCCGCTGCTTGGCCTTTAACTATAAGACGGAGATGATAAAGTTTCTGTACCGAGGATAGTTTTGGATGTTCAATATATACCGCTGTGAACATATCTCGGAATGAGGGCCATTCCTCATATCCGCCTTGAAATATTTCGGTATCACAGGGTGGTACTTTAATAGAAGCGAAATTTTTCTCATGTTCGGGATTTTTGGAGATAGACTTATTCTCGGGAGGAGCAACTTATGCCTTTTGAGCATCAAGAAGTTTAGCTTTGCATAGGTGAAAACTCTTAGTGCATGTGGCATATTTTTCTTGTGCGGATTCTTTGAATGTATCATCAATATCTTCCCTGTTATTTGTGAAAACTTTCCTATACGATTTTTGAAGATTTGTCCATCTTTCATTGAGATCTTGCAGAACAACATCTAATGAAGAATTGGTATGATCTGAAATGGGAATTTTATCAAGGGATGACGTGAACATTATCAGATCATCCGAGTCAAAAATAAACTCGCCTTGTAAATTTTCCATTTCGATTTAAAAATTGTAAATAAATGTGGGGAAAATGACTTTCGTTGGGAACCCTCGATGTATAAGAAATTCGTTTTATATCAATATATATTCTGAGCTATGTATTGCAAACAAATCTTATACCCGTTGTAAATATGTGGGTTGAATAAAGGAGAAGTTCAAATAGTACACAGCAAATCGCTCACAAAGAAGAAATCGTAAACATACACGAGTGCAGTAAATACAAAAAAGAGAGACCTAGAGTTTTTTTCCCGAAAAAATATGTATGTATATATATTTCAAATTAAGGCAGGAAATGTTGTTGTGTGATTTCTAGTTTCTAACGACAGAGAAAATTTTAATAGTAGCTTGCTTTCAGGTTTGCGAACGAATTTTATTTTCAAACTGTACGAGAGCAGAGTTTAAAATTTTCAATTGATGAAAGTATGTGCTGAAAGAATTGAGGTTCAACCAATTGTTTACCAATCGTAAAATTGGATTTACCTTAAAAAAGTTGAGAAAGTTTTAAAATGAACAGAGTGTCACTGAGATTGCTTCCACACTCATAAAAACAACTTCTTTCTAGCCACTCTAAATTATTTCTTATAATCTGGTTTCTCTCCGTTCAATGTTAGGGAAATTAAACAGATAAAGAGTAGCGCCGAGTTCAATATAAATAATAGCTAACACGCAGAGCATCAATGAGATTGTATTGGCATCAGACACTTAAAAATTATAACAAATTTCTAACCATTAACGAATTTGTTCCAATAGTTGAGGTTCAAATTTTAGCGTAGATAAAATCAAACACATAGAGCATCAGTGAGAATGCTTTCCCATCAAATACTCATGAAAACCAATGCAAACGTTTTTTCAATTGTAAAGCATCTCTCCTTTCACAGGCAAAGAAAAGAACTAGATAAAGTGTAGTGTTTTGGATAAAGCTTCTGTTGACAAAAGCATTAGATGATAAAGTTTAAGTTTCTTGTATCTCTTTTTGTTTTGGTTTAAATCCTATGTTTGTAGTTTTGAGCAAATTTGTTCTCAACGCTGAGATAATTGTAGTCGTAAATTTTCAATTGATTTTCGGAAAGGGTAAATATTTTTAAAAATATTATCTTTTGGGTAATTAGTTTGATGTTTTTGTAGAATTGTGATCCGCTTTTAAAATGCTTGATGTGGTAAAAGATTCACAATCAAATTTGAGAGCTTTCAATATAAATTTTATCTATGAGGAGATAAACGTATTTGTTTTTTAAAGATGTCATTTTGGTTCAGTTATCAGTATGCGGACATTTATTTTTTTTTAAGAATTATTTGTTTCCAAACTACGCCCAATAAATTTTAGAGTGAAATGTAATGGATGAGTTGTTTTTTTCAACTTTGCTATGAAAGTTTGCTTCCAAACTGTGAACGAGAGCAAAGTTTCAAATTTTTACTTGATGAGGGTACGTGCTGGAAAAGTGTAGGCACAGCAAATTACTAACCAATAGTAATATTGGGTTTACTTTTAAAAGGCTGAGAAAGATTGAAATGTTCTTTGCCGTTGGGATGTAGTGGTAAAAAGATATTAAAATTTCTCTCTCTAAGAATGCTTCTACAGTCATAAAAATCAAAACTTTTTGCCACTGACTAAATTCTTTCCAATGGTTTGGATTCTCTCTTTTCCATAGGCAGAGAAAATAAGCAGACAACGAGAGTTTTAAAGAAATAATAGCTAGCTAGAGATGCAAATAAAGCAAACTCATAAAGCATCACTGGGAAAGTTTTCACAACAAACACAGGAACCCCCAAATAAACTTTTTTACTCTCTGATTAAACTGTTTCCAGGTGGTTGGCTTCTCTCCTTTCACAAACAAAAGAACGAACCGGGTAAAGTGTAGGGTTGTGAGTGAATAGGCTAAAAAACAAAAATTCCTGCTGACAAAGCATCAGATGATAAAGTGCAAGTTTCAGAGATAAACGTTTGTATCTTATTTTTTTGAAGGACTAGTCTTGTTGGTTTGAACAAATTCGCTCTCAACGCTGAGACAATAATAAGTGTAAGTTCGTCCCTTTTTAACAAACTTTCAACTGGGCAAACAAAAAGTTTAGTTCGGTAGTTTCTGTTAAATTGTGATCAGCTTTTAGAATGCTTCATGCGGTAATGAGATTAACAATCAAAGACACGTTTTCCAAAAGATGTCGCTTTGATTTAATTACCAGTGTGCGAACACTTTTCACTGGGGTAAGAGATTACCTCGTATTTGATAAGAACTAGGGTATATAAAACTTTATAAAAATCCGCGTGATTGGTTAGTTGTCAACGCTCGATTCTATTGGTTAAAAGTCTGATCAAAAGCTTTTTACATTTGACTTGTCTGTACAATGGATAGTTGAAACTATTATACCCAGTATAAAAGTTGCAAATATAAAACTTGTTGTTGTTGTTAAAGTTCAAATGACGTGGTTATGCGTTCAAAGCAATGTTGGGTATACGATTTTAAAATAACGAACAGAGTAAATTTGGACTTACGGTTCTCCTTGTATATTAATCCGTGCCTTTTGTTACTTTTGTGTGTTGCGTTCAAAATGAAAACTCTTGTATTACTGTTGTTTTATGGTCAACATTCCAAATGTTTCCCTGGTGGCAGGGTTTGATGGTTCGAAACTATGATCAACGGTTTCCACGACTATTGATGTTTAAAGTTCTAACAGATGACGTTGATGTTCCGTGTTATGGTGGAAGAGATGGATGGTGACTTTAGATATGTTGTGAAATATTGTTTTGGTTTGGAAACAAGCTATCATCTAGACGTTGTATGTAGTTTGATTGCTGTTCTTTTGCTTTAGCTTTGCCGTTAAAAACTTTAGCTAATGTTCCTGAAAGCGCTCTTTCATATTTTCTAAAATGATGAAGTTTTAGAGAAAACGTATATATATATTTATATATATTGAATAGAGAATAGTTGTTGCTTTTGCAATTTCCTATGATTTGTTATGGGGTTGAATCAAAAGAACAACTATTCTGTTATTTTGTACTAAAAATTGAAAAGTCGAGGATTAGTACTCAAGCAGCGAACCTCTTTTTGGTTTTATTTGTGACAGATTCATCAAACCTTTAAATTGTTGGTCACACGAATTTGATTGCAGACTTATCTTCCTTTTGTTGTTGGGCTCTGTTCCCATAAGTAGTATATGTTTATCTTGCAATGGATTCTTGATGTTGTGGTTGTGTTATTTCACAGTGAAGAATTGTTGTGAGGGATAGATGTTTTTGTTGCCAAACACAAGATGTTGGTTTGTTCCTTTTTTATTTTGAACCAGAGACTGCAAACAGGTAGCGGAGGAGACGCAGTGATGGCGGCGAAGAATTCTGCTGACACCTTGCAAATGCGAAAACTCTTAACAGTTCCTATTGCCAACAGCATATGTTGGTGGTTTCCACAGGCCGATCAACGACAATTGTGGATGAGTCACTCAAATGCTTGGTTTACCGCTTAGGAGAAGAGGCAATTGTGGTGGCAAAAACAATGTTGTTATTAAGTATTGCAGCTGAGAATTTTGCTAACACCTTGCCAAGGCGGAGGAGAGACTGTTGATGGATACACAAACCGTTGTTGCTTTTCTTACAACTCGTTCCAGAGAAGTTATTGTGGCAGTGCTTGGTGTTTCCCATAGACTGTCGGTAGTGGCTTTCAACGACAATTGGCGGAGGAGATACCAGGATGATTGATATTTTTCGGTGTCAACCCAATACGGCGCACTCTAGAAAGATAATTTAGGGAACTTTAATATTGAGGATTTTGTTGTTTTTGTTCGATGTTGTCTATTTAAACCAATAATACGTTTTCATTGGATGGAGCTTACAGTTTGCAGATTTTGTTTATTACCATAAATCAGGAATTGTTAAAAATTGTTCTTGTCGATTTTAGACCCTGTTTGCGCAGAATGGTGGCTTCAACGTTACCGGTGGTAGGACAGTTGAACTCCTGGAGAACAAAATACGTGCTGCTGGAATCTGTTCTGTTGGAGAACAAAATACGTGCTGCTGGAATCTGTTCCGAGCTGTCTTCGCAGTGTAGAAACTGTTGCTGTAAAAAGATTGTTCTTCTGTTTGGTTGGGTTGGTTACTTGGGTTTTGGTTAATTTTGCATGCACATACGTTTATGCCAATTACTTTTTTTGTGATGTTTTCAGCTCTGCGGCCCACTTATGTGATGGTTGACTTGAAAACTATGTTTTTGGTTTGTCGATGTTTTTCCCGTGTACGGCTTCCTGGCATTAATTATACATGTTATTTTTTAAGGCGAAAGTAATAGGCAATTTTACGATTTCGGGAGAAAAATGCAGCAAACTTCCTCAATAATTGTGAAATATTGCTTTTCAAGTGAAAATAACTTTTTGATACGTTTTTTTCCAATTTAATCCAATATGTGATTTTTTTTTTCCACGTGTGGTCAAATGCAAGTGTCAAAAAATGTTCATCAATCACAATAATATCGATCGTGTTACCGGACTATCACAAGTATGAAATTTATAAGAGAATGAACATAATTTGTTTGACGATAAATCGTCTGTCGGCAATTTGACAAATTAATTGCAAGTCAATTAATTTTATTTTATTTTGTAGGAAATTCGAGTGAAATATAAATTTATAGGTTGGTATCACTTACTTCTATTAAATCCAACGCCTCAGGTTATGATTCGGTGCCGATCAAATTCATTAAACAAATATTTCCTGCAATTTATAATATCTTGTTGCATATTTTAAATACTATTCTTACTGTGTCCAGTTTTCCTGATGCTTGGAAGCTTGGTAAAATTATACCGATACCTAAAGATACTCAAAACAATATTAGGAACTTTAGGCCGATTTCGATACTATCTTCTTTATCAAAAATTCTTGAAAATGTTATGAAGGACCAAATAATTGAGCATTACCGTCGAACCTCATTTTTAGTCTTTTTCAGTTTGCTTTTCGAAAAAACCACAACACAACCTCGACTCTACTTTCTAGCTGTACACTTGTTTCTTTGGATATTACAAAAGCGTTCGATCGTGTCAATCATTATGTTTTGCTTGAAAAGCTTCGCGACCACTGTAAGTTTTCAAAAACTGCGTGTCAGTTAATTTATGCCGCAGGGGTCAATATTGGGTCCCATACTTTTTCTTTCATACATTAACGATATTGTGACAGCCTTCAAAAGCCAAATTTGCGATCCTTATGTATTTGCTGATGATTTTTTTCTTTTATTTACGTCTTATGATTCTGATACTGCTATAAACTCCCACCTTCTGCATGTTTCTAACTTACTGTCTTTAAATAAGTTGGAAATAAATCCTCTCAAAAGCAAGGCAATGCTTTTACGTCCGCGGAATCAAAGTTCGACTCGTTCCAGAATTAAAATTGGTACTACATATATTGTGGATTGTGGATTCTATGAAATGTCTTGGCGTAAATGTTGATTCGAGTCTTATTTTCAGTGAGCATATTAATGATATTTCCAGAAAAGTTTGCCTTATTTTAAGCATTATTCGAAAAATTTTTAGATATGTTTATCAAATATGCATATATGATCATGTGCGTACTTTTGAGTTAATGGAATTATTTATTGGTTGCACTTTTCAGAATTATATTTGTTGAAGTGTCTTCAACAACTAGTTTAAGATAGCAACCTAAGAAATACATGAATTTCCGTTACATTACACTTGTAACAGAAACTTTAATACGACAAGAAGTCGAAAGAATAAACTCTGCCGCATTTTTGTGACCGCAATATGGAAAATAACTCCTGTAGTATGTCACCATCACATTATGTTGCCATGCACTTTGATGTTCTATATTTTGTTTTGTTATGCTGATCAAGCGCCACAACGAGTTCATTGCTTTCATGCTTTGTTTTTCTTTTGTTTCACAGCGCCACAGAGAGTTCATTACTCACTCATATATGGGACAATGGTTTAGAGTTCCAATTGGAATTCTAAACTATTGTAATGAGTCAGAAGTTGGCCAATGGGATTGAAGAATATCCCAATAGTAGATTCATTGAGTAAAGCTGTAAAATATGAATATGAGTGAAAGACTCAGATGCATGACAACATATGTGGAATATTACAAGTACACATACATATGTAATTGTATCGATATTGAACTCTTTTCCTATTGGTTGGGAGTTATTCAATATTGAATATTTTTGTGATTTTAGAAATTAAGAACTCAATCTTAGATTTAAGAATTTTTATATAAAAACAGAAAGAAAAAATAAAGAAGTCAGACTTGTTCCTGACATCAAAAAAAAAAAGTAGCTTGCTCTAACAGCAAGCAAAAGAAAAAGTTGAGTTTCATTACATGGCGATCCTGCCAGGAGAAAATAAAGAAGTCAGACTTGTTCCTGACATCAAAAAAAAAAGTAGCTTGCTCTAACAGCAAGCAAAAGAAAAAGTTGAGTTTCATTACATGGCGATCCTGCCAAATTAACTTCCTCTAAAATCGACAAGTATTCCTGCGTTCCATCCGCAGATGAAAATAGCTGATCCTGCGTCAAGCCGCAGAGAAGTTCCTTTGAAGACACTGCCATACTGTCCGGGCAGTCCGATCCAAGCCAGGATCGTGGATTAAAGAAGAAGGACCACCACCAACCACCAACCAGATGTCAGGCCCTCAACCTATTACAATAGAAGAATATAAGAGAAGGAGTCAACGGAGGTCTAGAGAGGAGGACCGGCTCACGGAGATTCCTTTGGTCGACACCCCTCGCCGTAGAGGAGGCTATACATGGAGGCTTAAGAAGGAGAAGGCCCTTCTTCTACGTGAAATTAATTCAGATCCGCCACCTCCTTGGGACCGGGCGTCGAGGTTATGGTTACGCGTAGACGAGATTGAATTCCTCATAAGGAATTATCTCGAAAATAGGAAGTAAGAAAATTTTTTTTTATTATTAAACGCTGCATCAATCTGCAGACGTTAGGGCCAGTAAGCGCTAGCCGCTCGTGGTCAAATTTTTTTTTAAATAAAAAAAAAAGATTATGAAATGAAATAAAACGGTGTTCAAAATTTTGTAAACCATGGGAAGCACCCAGACAAAGATAAGCGAGGTAATTCAAGCAACTGCTAATGCTCCAACAGCAGTAAGTGTGAGCGTAGAGGTATTAATATTAGTTTGTGTTATTATAACCATAGTAGCAATAATAAGATATTTAAGGAGATATGTAAAGAAACAAATACGCAAGCAACAAGCCAGGTTGAGTGCGTTGCAGTAGAAACCGAGACTAAAAATTGTAATACCATGATTAATTGAAGAAACATAACATTGTAGTTAAAAATTGTAATACCGTGATTGAATGAAGAAAAATAATATTGTAGTTAAGAATTGTAATATACCATGGATAAGGTTTTACAGTCTTTAGGTATATTAATATCAAATGCGAGAGAGTCATTGAGCAAACCGTACACAAAGGAAACCATAGAAAAAAAGAAATTAGAGTTAGAAAACTTACAAACAGACTTTAAGAACATACTAGAAAAAGAAGAGCTCGTAGATCCAGTTAAGTTTCGGACGAGGTTTAGCGAATTGAAAGCTGAAGCTTTAGGCTTATTATTAGAACACTCAGAATCAGCTCAACAGGTTAGAGATAAAAACACTGCAGAACAAGAAGGCAAGATGGAGACCAATGATCTGAAGACTATTGTTACTTTAATACCGGTTTTTACAGGTAAAAAAGAAGATTTGGAGAGTTTCGCTGCTAATCTAGAGTTAGTATACGAGACAATTCCTGAGGAAAAGAAAGAATTCTTCTTTAAATATGTCTTTTGTTCAAGATTAGATAGTCGGGTCAAGAATAGGGTGAAACAGAAAGGATTACCTAAGAACATTACTGAATTATTGTCTGCCTTAAAAGCAGCCTATAAGCCCGTAAAGTCGTCTAATGCCATTTTGAACGAATTGACTGGTTTAACTCAGAGAAATAACAACTTGCAAGGTTTCGCTAATAAAATAGAAAGTCTTGTTTCTGAGCTTAACGAGATTCAGATTTCTGATTTAGGTGAACAATGTAGAGATGCAATAATAGCTACTAACAACCTGACAGCATTCAATACATTCTTGAATGGGCTTCAGGATCAACAAATTGTTTCAACTATTGAGGCTAGTCGTGTATCGACATTTGACGATGCTTTGCGAATTGCAGAAAGATACGTATCTCGTACGAAACAGAAAGACGTAATGTACCATAATGCACAATCTTATAGGGATAATAAACATGGTAAAAAGAAATATTACAATAACGGTAATAATAACAAACGATATAACAACAATAACGGTAACAATGACAGTAATAATAATAATAATGGCTGCAACCGAAATAAAGGTAATAAAAACAACAAAAATAATAACAGGAATGGACGTAATAACAGCAATAATAATAACAATAATAGGAATAATAATGGAAATAGGAAAAACTATAACAACTGGAACAATAATAACCATAATGGTAACAATAACAGAAACAAAAATAACTACAATAGTAGGGATTATAATGTTAACCAGGTACAAGATCAGGGAAACTTTCAAGTTCCGGAGACCCCAAGACCTTCGTCTTCGGAGAGCACACTATAAAAAACAGAAACATTTTCAGTATATCATCTAACCTCAAAAATTATGTGAGATTGAATATAATAGATGTAGATTATCCACTCACGTTCTTGATTGATACAGGTGCAGATATTTCTTTGTGTAAGGAGAAATTTTTGTACCGTTATGAGGAAAATCCAGATGATTATTGCAATTTAACAGGCATTTCGAGGGAAATAATTAAATCTTTTGGGTCGACTAATATTAAAATAGATATAAATGGTATGGTTATTGAGCATAGTGTTCAGCTAGTATCAAATGATATTCCACTTAGTACAGATGGGATTTTAGGTAGAGATTTTCTATCAAAATATAAATGTAATGTTGATTATGACAGGTATATCCTAACATTTAATTTAAATGGTGAAAACATCACAATTCCTATACATGATAGTTCTTTCAAGATCAATCAGGTAGTTGTACCAAAAAGGAGTGAAATCATTCTACCTTTTACCATCAATTTTGGTAGAAGATGCAGTAGTATTAAATCGGGAAATTACGAAAGGTGTGTTTTTGGCTAATTCTATAATTCCGAAAAATGGAAATAAGCATATCAAGTTACTGAACGTTACTGACCAAGACATGACGATAGATCATATGAAATTAGAAACAGTTCCTTTAAGCAATTATGATATACTTACGGTTAACCATTCTTACTCACACAGTAGTTATACGGATGAACGTTTTGAGAGGTTAATAAGCAAAATTAATTTAGATGACTTAAGTGAAGGTCATAGGAAAGAAATTGTAGCTATATTAAGGAAATATCAGTCGACATTCCATCTTGAAGATGAGGATTTAACGACAAACAATTTTTATAAGCAGAAAATTAACCTTGAAGACAAAAATCCTGTTTATATAAAGAATTATAGACTACCACAAGCACATAAGGAAGAAATAAATGCTCAAGTACAAGATCTTTTGAAAAGTAGAGTAATTGAACCATCAGTTAGTCCTTATAATGCACCATTGCTTTTAGTTCCAAAGAAAGGACAGACGGATTTGAAGAAATGGAGATTAGTTGTAGATTTTAGGAAACTTAATGATAAGATTGTTAATGACAAGTTTCCATTAACTCGTTTGGACGATATTTTGGATAGATTGGGTAGAGCGAAATATTTTTCGACGTTAGATATGACTAGTTCTTTTCATCAGATTGAGCTTGATCCTAAGTCAAGACCACTGACAGCATTTTCGACATCTAATGGGCATTATCAGTATACAAGATTACCCTTTGGTCTTAAAATATCATCTAATAGTTTTCAACGTATGTTGACAATAGCTTTATCTGGTTTGGAGTCTGAAGCATTTCTTTATGTGGATGACATAATAGTTTTTGGATGTAGTTTCAAACACCACAATGAGAATCTCATTAAGGTACTAGATAGACTGAATAGGTACAATTTGAAACTCAACCCTAATAAATGTTGTTTCTTGAAACCAGAGGTAGTTTATTTAGGTCATCAAGATACGATGCAATAACCAAGTATCCAGTTCCAAAAAACGCAGATGACGTTAGAAGATTCGTAGCATTTTGTAATTACTATAGACGATTCATTAAAAATTTTCCCGAAATAACTATATGTTTGAACTCATTATCTAAGAAGAACACTAAATTTGAATGGACGGAACAATGCCAAAAGTCATTTGAGACACTTAAGAATAAATTGATAACACCACCAATTTTACAGTATCCAGATTTTGATAAACCTTTTATACTAACTACAGATGCTTCTGATTTTGCTCTAGGTGCAATACTATAGCAAGGAGAAATAGGAAATGATAGACCAATATCTTATGCAAGCCGCTCTTTGAATAAACATGAGAAGAATAAGCCAGTCATTGAAAAGGAATTATTAGGTATACATTGGGGAATTCAGTTTTTCCATCCTTATCTTTATGGTAGGAAATTTATAGTGGTTACGGATCATCGTCCACTAGTCTCATTGTTTTCTCATAAGAATCCAAGTTCCAAATTGACAAGAATTAGATTAGAACTATCAGACTATGATTTTGAAATTGTGTATAAGAAAGGAATTAATAATACTAATGCTGATGCACTTTCACGTATAAAAATTGACTCCAATATATTAAAAACAATGATATCTCAGAATATTGACGAAAAAGTTAAGAAATCGCTGGTGATAACACGAGGAATGAAAAATAAATTGCGCAATATGTATAAAGATAATGAGATGACATATCCCGATGAGCCTGATCAACTCAAAGTATTGGAATGTACATCCATTAAAGATATAAAGCTAGCTAAAAAATTAAAATTTATAATTGATGTGTCGACAAAAGAATTCACTTTTCTTGATAATCATTCTGTGAACGAATTGGCCATAAGATGTAGTGACAATCCTTATTATCTAGATAATATTTTGGAGAAGCTATCATCTGAGTTAAGCAGATTGAGTATTAAGAATATCGCACTTAATAAAAGTGCCGATATATTTGAAATGATAACCCATGGGAAATTTAAAGAAAAAATGAATAAATATTTGAAAAATAGTGACGTCAGAATTCTTTTATATGAAAATCCTCGAAAAATATTTAATGAAAAAGAAAAATATGAATTGATAAAATTATATCATGATACACCATGCGAAGGTCATTTTGGAGTAAGAAAAACATTATTAAAACTAAAACAGAAATATATATGGAAGAACATGTGCAAGATGGTAAAGATATACGTGTCTACATGTGATTTGTGCCAAAGAAATAAACAGATTAGACATACCAAAGAACCGTTAATGAAGACAGATACACCATTAAGTAGCTTTGATACAGTAGTAATTGACACGGTAGGACCCTTAAGACCCTCAGATAATTATAGATATATACTAACTATGCAATGTGAATTAACTAAATATATAATAGCTGTACCTATGGAGACAAAGGAAGCCAAATCAATAGCTAGAAATTTGAATGAACATTTAATATTGAAGTATGGGATATTCAAGACTCTAAAATCTGACAGAGGTACTGAATTTGTAAATGAACTAATGGATGAGATGTGTAAACTGTTAAATATTGAACAGAAATTCTCGACACCTTACCATCATGAGACAGTAGGTTCAGTTGAAAGAAATCATAGAGTTCTGAACGAATATTTTCTTTCTTTTGTTAATAACGATAACTGGAAAGAATGGATACCGTATTATGCTTTTGCATACAACATCACACCACATGTTGACACAGGGTATTCACCATTCGAATTAATTTTTGGAAAATTACCAACAATGCCAGGCGAAAAAGTAATGAATAATGAACAGGTATATGATACAGAGAATTATGCTAAGGAATTAAAACTTAGGTTAAAAATTTCATTAGATAATGCTAGAAATATAATTGAACAAACTAAAATTAAGAGAAGTTTAAATTCATAAGATAGTACGAATAGAATAGACATTAAAATAGGAGATTAAGTTTTAGTTAGAAAGGAAAATAGAAGAAAGAATGAATCACCTTATCATGGTCCATATGAAGTAATAAATATTGATAATTTAAATGTTACAGTAAGAATTAATAACAAAGAAAAAGTATTTCATAAGAATTTGTTAAAAAAATATAACAAGTAATGTAAACCAAAATATTCTTATTTTAAGAATTTTACTATCAGTATGTATGTAAACAAAAAATATTTTATTTCCTAACAAAAAAAAACCAAAATAGAAAACAAATATTTAGACCACTTAAGATCATATGTCAAAATAAAGAACAATTTTATAATTTTAAGTGAATCACAAAGAGAATACTTGACACCACCAAAAAGAATTGTCGTAAAATGCATACAATTTGTTTATGCCCACACAAAAATTGTATACATTTCTTTTAAGGGTGAGGGTGTAGTATGTCACCATCACATTATGTTGCCATGCACTTTGATTTTCTATATTTCGTTTTGTTATGCTGATCAAGCGCCACAACGAGTTCATTGCTTTCATGCTTTGTTTTTCTTTTGTTTCACAGCGCCACAGAGAGTTCATTACTCACTCATATATGGGACAATAGTTTAGAGTTCCAATTGGAATTCTAAACTATTGTAATGAGTCAGAAGTTGGCCAATGGGATTGAAGAATATCCCAATAGTAGATTCATTGAGTAAAGCTGTAAAATATGAATATGAGTGAAAGACTCAGATGCATGACAACATATGTGGAATATTACAAGTACACATACATATGTAATTGTATCGATATTGAACTCTTTTCCTATTGGTTGGGAGTTATTCAATATTGAGTATTTTTGTGATTTTAGAAATTAAGAACTCAATCTTAGATTTAAGAATTTTTATATAAAAACAGAAAGAAAAAATAAAGAAGTCAGACTTGTTCCTGACATCAAAAAAAAGTAGCTTGCTCTAACAGCAAGCAAAAGAAAAAGTTGAGTTTCATTACACTCCTTTTTATTTCTCTGCTGAACTGCTACTTACACTTGAGGGAGTTGCTAATCAATTTTCATTTATTAATTCAACGCGTAACAAACAAATTGGTGTTCCTTTGATTAGAAATTCTACATTTGAGCACTCATTTCTCGTTCGGGTTTATCGAGTTTGGAATTTTTTTCCTCCTTTCTTGAGAATGTTTTCATATTCCTACTCCACCTTTAAGAAAAATCTGAAAATGTATTTTTTTCCAATTGCGATCTAAATAATGACTTGTTTTTAGTATTCCTCTGTACTATGAAACCTAAAACTTAAAAACTTTTACACATTTATAAAATTTTCAATATTCATATGGCTGGGGAGCCGTAATATTTTCTTTTTTAATTATTTCTTTTTTTTAATTACCTAATGATTGTATTTTTTTGTTTTTGCTTTCTGAAATTATAATTGTTACTACCATAGTATTCGATTTTTATAGAAATCTCCAATACATGTATAATTGGCTAGTAAGCTTTCTATGTATAGATTTTTTTGAAATAAAAAAAAACGCGTACACAAAACTGAAACCTTTAAAAAAATATGTCACCTTTTCTAATTATTTCAATTCAATTCAATTGTTTCTTTATTTTCAAATAACGTTACAAAATATATAATTTTTACAAACATTTTTTATGGTGTTAAAAGAAACTTACAGCATGGTCGAATTTGACCGTCTGCTGGATAATTTATGTGCTAATAGTTAAATTCATTTATTAATATTCGTCTGTATCTCAGTGCTTCTTTTAAGAATTTGTATAGTTGAGGCCAGCACCAAACTTCACCACCATTTAAGATTCTAATAATCTCGTTTTGCGATAATTGGGTTTCCTGGAAGTATTTTCTACGTATGTTTTTCAAAACTGGACATCTTCCCATAAAATGAATTAATGTTTCGGATTCTCCCAGATTGCACAAAGAACAACTCTGTCCTTCACCAGTTCTATTTTTGTTAAAGTTTAACCAGAATAAATCCCCTCTAGCTTTCATAATCAGGGTTATTTGTTCTTGACTGAAGTTAGCATTACAGTAGCATGAACCTATACTTAGATCAAGATGCTTATATATTCGATATTCACTGGAACAGGCGTTTTGTATTGATTCATTACGTGCACTATTATTCATTTCTTGCAGTAGCAATTGCCCTGCCTCCAACCAATTTCTTTTATTCAGCATAATGCTGCTATGTTCAATGTAAAGGCCTGCGTACATAAGCTGCTCTGCCTGATTGCCTTGCTTTCCTGCTTCATTTTTGACATAATAAAAATAAAAGAATAAAGAAGGCCGAGGAAATTTCGAACTGGGTTGCCCTTTTCTTTTTTATTCTTTTATCAGAAGTAAGCAAGGTAAGCAGGCAAGGCAGCTCATGTACGCAGGCCTTTATATTGCGCAAGTTGTGAGGTATAATCTTTAAACCAGGCTAAATTCTTATTGACAACCTTCGCGACCAGTAGCTATGTATCGATCGACAAACAGCTGGTTTTGAGATAAATGTTATCCATGTTGAGTTTAAGGACAACTTCACAATCTCTTCTTTTTTACGAGGTGCTTGGTAAATGACAATTTGGGTGTTAGTAATATTCCAAGATACTTGTACTCGTTTACTACTCTTAGTGTTTCGCCTTTGCACGACCATTTTTCATTTGTAGATAGTTTGCCACTTTTTCTAAAGACCGTTATTTCTGACTTAACATGGTGCAGGTGAACCCCATTTATCACAATGAGTGTCCAAATTATCAATCATGCGTTGTAATACTTTCGGATTGTCTGCCATTATTACTATATCGTCCGCGTACATTAGTAAACGGATATTAGTATTATCTATATAAAGTCCGCCTTCTAGATGCTCGTGCAGATCGTTTAAGTAAATCGCGAATAGGATTGGTGACATTAAACATCCTTCTTTAACTCCACTATATGTGTGGAAAGGTTCTGATAGTTCGGACCCTGACCATACTGCCGACTTGGTATTCTTGTATATCCTTTCAACGAATGTAATAATTTTTGATGAAAGGCCAATTTCATGTAGTTTAAATATTAAGAGATCTCTTGGTACTCTATCGAAGGCAGCCTTGAAGTCAACAAAAAATGCGTACACATTCTTATTGTCATTAAGTTTCAGATTCACTACATCTAATTAAGAAACTAATAGATTGCGTATGTGGAGAAGTTATGTCTTGCAAAAAGCTCATGAGTGGCAGCCTACTATTCTTAGGCCATGTGTGTAGCCTTTTGCAGGGTTAACCTTCTTTATGAGGATTTATTTGAAACTAGCAAAGTGCCCGCGACTTCGTATGCGCAAAGGATATAAAAAAAAAAACAAATAAAAAATATAAAATATGGAAATGGCGAATACTGAAAATTTTATTGTACTTCTACCAATTTTAATTAATAGTTATTGTTATTTTAGTACTGTTCGTACCGCTTTAGTTCGATTTTCAAAAAGATCAGCCGTATCTCACCCTTACATGTTAACTGCTAGACCAACATTGTACACCAATACTCACACTAAATCCAAAAAAATGCAGATTCCAGCACCGTCCGTACACCAAAGTGTACGATTTTCCAAAACTACCTCAATCCTTCACTTCACCAGTAACCTTAATTCCACAAAACAGGATTGCAGCGCTATCGGTGCATTCAAATTGTACCATTTGGTATATTTCGTGGTCATAAGTACGAATTTCAAAAACAACCTCCATGTCTCAATCTTACGCTCCAATCGTAGTCTTACCAAATTCCAGGATTCCAGCTCTATCCGTTCCCCCAAATACCCACTGTACCAAATTTAGTACCATTTAGTAATTTTCGTACACATAAGTACGAATTTCCAAAACTACCTAAATCCTATATTCCAACAGTAGTAGGAGGTCATCGGTACTGGATCAATTAAAAAACTAAAAAAACTAATTAGTGTCAAATAAATCAAACAACCCTTTAACTGGGGTAATTAATTCTTGATATGTGGCCTGCAGGTGTTTATGTTTATGGTTAAGTCTATGGGTAAGATATAGAATGGTTATTGTTATCCCTTTTTTGTTTATGTGTATATATTAAAAAAACTAATTAAAATTAGGATTGATTTGGAAAAAATGAAATGCAGGTGGATAATGCAAGTGGGTGGGTGTGAGGTTATACCAATGATGTGATACAAACAAAAAAGAATTGTTATTAATATTGATCATTGTGTGTACATATGTGGTTTGTATGGGAATTTTTATGGTAGGGATGGTCATGGTATGTTGTTGTGAGGGATGATTGTGTGTCATTGTGAATGAATCTTTTTTAGATCGCACCCAATAAGATTTCAATGAATTTTTTTTTTGTATTGCTTATGTTATTAAAAATGTGTGTTTAATTCTACAATGGGTTATTTTTCGGCAGTGTTTCGAGTTTTGGTGGCGTCAATTAGGGATTTCAGTGCCATAAGCAAATGTGTTTGAGGTTTGTACGGTGACATATTTTAGAAATCTTATTAGTATCAAGTCATGTATTATATGCGTTTTGTTATGAAAGACCATAAATTCAATATTTCTTGGCTGTAGAATTTTCTCAAATACTTGTTTGAAGTAATGTATTCATTGCTCGAAAGAGGTTTTTCTTATTGGCGGCAACCAAGAGCAAAATATTTGAGATTATAATTAGGGATTTCTGTTCCCTAAACAATTGTGTTTGGGGTTTGTAAGGCGCAAATATTGGATTTGTGTATTAGAAACAGATTTTAAAAATTTTGTTAATATTAAGTCAAATGTTGGCTGTGACATTTCCCCAAATATTTGTTTGGAGTGATGGATTCATGGTGGTCTTCAAGTGTAAAGAGTTTTTCTTATTGGCGATAATTAAAGATTTTGTGTTTTAGTAGCGACCGTAAGGTATTTCTGTGTGCTTCAGTTTTGTAAGGCATTACTATTGATTTTATAGGTTATGAATAAAATTTCTATTATGTCTTGTAATGAAAAATTATGTATTAAATACTGTTACAGTTAACATATCTTTAAACATTGGTTTTTAATGATGGATTCTTAGTGGTCTCCAAGTGTAAAGAGCGTTTCTTATGGGCGACAACCATGGAATCTAACTGTAGCGTTTGTATGCCACTTTAGTGGTAGGTGAGCTAAACGTATCAATGTATGTAAGTTCAATTCATTATATTTTGTCAAACCTAATATGTTTCTGAAATGATTTTTGTTTTGCAAATGCAAACATTTTTTATTCGCACTGAAGAATATGTTAATAAAAATTGTGTTTAAGAATTAGGCATTTATATTTCCATAATTTACCGACAATTAGAGATTTAGTGTTTTGGTGGCACAATTGGGGACTTATGCAATCTATACAATTATATTTGAGATTTGTAAAGCATAAATATTGGATTTGCGAGTTATGATTAAGAAACATATACACATATTAAACATTTTTATGTGTTTCATAAACTCTGACATTTCTTCACATATTCGTTTTGATTGATGGATTGAGAGTCTTCAAGTTTAAGGTGTTTTTATAGGTGATAACCATAGAATCGTGTAATGCAATTGTTTGGGTATGTTTAAATATACATATTAACGAAATTAATTAAAATTTTAAAGGGAGTATTTGGGATTATGTTGGAAATTTCAATGATGCAAGTGGATGATGTATGTTGTTAGTGGAGTCGTACCAAATACCCATTGTATAGTTGTTTTGTACATACAATTGGATGTGGTGGCTGTTCAAAGTAAGTTGTGGTGTTGTTGTAGTAAACACATATTGCAATGAATTTCAGGTGGATGAGTGTGAGGTCATAATAAATATCTAATTGTTTATGTGATTTGTATAGGCATTTTGAAGATATGGATGTTTATTGTTGAGGACGCACATTTATATACGATATATAAAATCGTCTAAGATACAAACAGTGTCAATGTAATAGAAATGTTTTTTTTTGTGTATAATTATGCATTTTTATTTCCACAGGTTGACAGAAATTGTAGGGTTTTTTCAGTGTTATGGTGACGATAAATAGGGTTTTCTTCATACTAAACAATTGTACCTGAAGTTTTGAGATTTATTTCCCACCGTTGAAAATTGTTGATGTTGCCTGGCCGGGGAATCGAACCCACGACCTTCAGCGTGCATGGCGGGTGTGCATACCATTGCATCACGGTGGGTTATAAAAAAGGTATATAATCCAAATTTTAATAGGTGTGTACGATAATTAAAAACAAAAAAGAATTGTATAAATTACTACAACATTTTACTGTACGCTGTTCATAAAAAAAACATTTTTTAATGCAAGATATCGATTTAGGAGAAATTTTTTAGTAGTTTTGTGACAAAGAACTTACACATTTTTTGCTGGAAAATTTGTTCCGTAAAAATTTGGATATGTTTGGACAGCTAACTTGTAATCAGTTGTTAAATGTAAACAACTCAAAATGACAAAGAAAACTACACAATTTATTTTTTTTTTTTTGTAGAATCGCTTTAAATTTTACATTACACTTGTAACAGAAACTTTAATACGACAAGAAGTCGAAAGAATAAACTCTGCCGCATTTTTGTGACCGCAATATGGAAAATAACTCCTTTTTATTTCTCTGCTGAACTGCTACTTACACTTGAGGGAGTTGCTAATCAATTTTCATTTATTAATTCAACGCGTAACAAACAAATCGATGTTCCTTTGATTAGAAATTCTACATTTGAGCACTCATTTCTCGTTCGGGTTTATCGAGTTTGGAATTTTTTTCCTCCTTTCTTGAGAATGTTTTCATATTCCTACTCCACCTTTAAGAAAAATCTGAAAATGTATTTTTTTCCAATTGCGATCTAAATAATGACTTGTTTTTAGTATTCCTCTGTACTATGAAACCTACAATTTAAAAACTTTTACACATTTATAAAATTTTCAATATTCATATGGCTGGGGAGCCGTAATATTTTCTTTTTTAATTATTTCTTTTTTTTTAATTACCTAATGATTGTATTTTTTTGTTTTTGCTTTCTGAAATTATAATTGTTACTACCATAGTATTCGATTTTTATAGAAATCTCCAATACATGTATAATTGGCTAGTAAGCTTTCTATGTATAGATTTTTTTGAAATAAAAAAAAAAACGCGTACACAAAACTGAAACCTTTAAAAATATGTCACCTTTTCTAATTATTTCAATTCAATTCAATTGTTTCTTTATTATCAAATAACGTTACAAAATATATAATTTTTACAAACATTTTTTATGGTGTTAAAAGAAACTTACAGCATGGTCGAATTTGACCGTCTGCTGGATAATTTATGTGCTAATAGTTAAATTCATTTATTAATATTCGTCTGTATCTCAGTGCTTCTTTTAAGAATTTGTATAGTTGAGGCCAGCACCAAACTTCACCACCATTTAAGATTCTAATAATCTCGTTTTGCGATAATTGGGTTTCCTGGAAGTATTTTCTACGTATGTTTTTCAAAACTGGACATCTTCCCATAAAATGAATTAATGTTTCGGATTCTCCCAGATTGCACAAAGAACAACTCTGTCCTTCACCAGTTCTATTTTTGTTAAAGTTTAACCAGAATAAATCCCATCTAGCTTTCATAATCAGGGTTATTTGTTCTTGACTGAAGTTAGCATTACAGTAGCATGAACCTATACTTAGATCAAGATGCTTATATATTCGATATTCACTGGAACGGGCGTTTTGTATTGATTCATTACGTGCACTATTATTCATTTCTTGCAGTAGCAATTGCCCTGCCTCCAACCAATTTCTTTTATTCAGCATAATGCTGCTATGTTCAATGTAAAGGCCTGCGTACATAAGCTGCTCTGCCTGATTGCCTTGCTTTCCTGCTTCATTTTTGACATAATAAAAATAAAAGAATAAAGAAGGCCGAGGAAATTTCGAACTGGGTTGCCCTTTTCTTTTTTATTCTTTTATCAGAAGTAAGCAAGGTAAGCAGGCAAGGCAGCTCATGTACGCAGGCCTTTATATTGCGCAAGTTGTGAGGTATAATCTTTAAACCAGGCTAAATTCTTATTGACAACCTTCGCGACCAGTAGCTATGTATCGATCGACAAACAGCTGGTTTTGAGATAAATGTTATCCATGTTGAGTTTAAGGACAACTTCACAATCTCTTCTTTTTTACGAGGTGCTTGGTAAATGACAATTTGGGTGTTAGTAATATTCCAAGATACTTGTACTCGTTTACTACTCTTAGTGTTTCGCCTTTGCACGACCATTTTTCATTTGTAGATAGTTTGCCACTTTTTCTAAAGACCGTTATTTCTGACTTAACATGGTGCAGGTGAACCCCATTTATCACAATGAGTGTCCAAATTATCAATCATGCGTTGTAATACTTTCGGATTGTCTGCCATTATTACTATATCGTCCGCGTACATTAGTAAACGGATATTAGTATTATCTATATAAAGTCCGCCTTCCTAGATGCTCGTGCAGATCGTTTAAGTAAATCGCGAATAGGATTGGTGACATTAAACATCCTTCTTTAACTCCACTATATGTGTGGAAAGGTTCTGATAGTTCGGACCCTGACCATACTGCCGACTTGGTATTCTTGTATATCCTTTCAACGAATGTAATAATTTTTGATGAAAGGCCAATTTCATGTAGTTTAAATATTAAGAGATCTCTTGGTACTCTATCGAAGGCAGCCTTGAAGTCAACAAAAAATGCGTACACATTCTTATTGTCATTAAGTTTCAGATTCACTACATCTAATTAAGAAACTAATAGATTGCGTATGTGGAGAAGTTATGTCTTGCAAAAAGCTCATGAGTGGCAGCCTACTATTCTTAGGCCATGTGTGTAGCCTTTTGCAGGGTTAACCTTCTTTATGAGGATTTATTTGAAAACTAGCAAAGTGCCCGCGACTTCGTATGCGCAAAGGATATAAAAAACAAATAAAAAATATAAAATATGGAAATGGCGAATACTGAAAATTTTATTGTACTTCTACCAATTTTAATTAATAGTTATTGTTATTTTAGTACTGTTTCGTACCGCTTTAGTTCGATTTTCAAAAAGATCAGCCGTATCCAATACTCACACTAAATCCAAAAAAATACAGATTCCAGCACCGTCCGTACACCAAAGTGTACGATTTTCCAAAACTACCTCAATCCTTCACTTCACCAGTAACCTTAATTCCACAAAACAGGATTGCAGCGCTATCGGTGCATTCAAATTGTACCATTTGGTATATTTCGTGGTCATAAGTACGAATTTCAAAAACAACCTCCATGTCTCAATCTTACGCTCCAAATCGTAGTCTTACCAAATTCCAGGATTCCAGCTCTATCCGTTCCCCCAAATACCCACTGTACCAAATTTAGTACCATTTAGTAATTTTCGTACACATAAGTACGAATTTCCAAAACTACCTTAATCCTATATTCCAACAGTAGTAGGAGGTCATCGGTACTGGATCAATTAAAAAACTAAAAAAACTAATTAGTGTCAAATAAATCAAACAACCCTTTAACTGGGGTAATTAATTCTTCATATGTGGCCTACAGGTGTTTATGTTTATGGTTAAGTCTATGGGTAAGATATAGAATGGTTATTGTTATCCCTTTTTTTGTTTATGTGTATATATTAAAAAAACTAATTATTAATATTGATCATTGTGTGTACATATGTGGTTGTATGGGAATTTTTATGGTAGGGATGGTCATGGTATGTTGTTGTGAGGGATGATTGTGTGTCATTGTGAATGAATCTTTTTTAGATCGCACCCAATAAGATTTCAATGAATTTTTTTTGTATTGCTTATGTTATTAAAAATGTGTGTTTATGAATTCTACAATGGGTTATTTTTCGGCAGTGTTTCGAAGTTTTGGTGGCGTCAATTAGGGATTTCAGTGACATAAGCAAATGTGTTTGAGGTTTGTACGGTGACATATTTTAGAAATCTTATTAGTATCAAGTCATGTATTATATGCGTTTTGTTATGAAAGACCATAATTCAATATTTCTTGGCTGTAGAATTTTCTCAAATACTTGTTTGAAGTAATGTATTCATTGCTCGAAAGAGTTTTTTCTTATTGGCGGCAACCAAGAGCAAAATATTTGAGATTATAATTAGGGATTTCTGTTCCCTAAACAATTGTGTTTGGGGGTTTGTAAGGCGCAAATATTGGATTTTGTATTAGAAACAGATTTTAAAAATTTTGTTAATATTAAGTCAAATGTTGGCTGTGACATTTCCCCAAATATTTGTTTGGAGTGATGGATTCATGGTGGTCTTCAAGTGTAAAGAGTTTTTCTTATTGGCGATAATTAAAGATTTTGTGTTTTAGTAGCGACCGTAAGGTATTTCTGTGTGCTTCAGTTTTGTAAGGCATTACTATTGATTTTATAGGTTATGAATAAAATTTCTATTATGTCTTGTAATGAAAAATTATGTATTAAATACTGTTACAGTTAACATATCTTTAAATATTGGTTTTTATGATGGATTCTTAGTGGTCTCCAAGTGTAAAGAGCGTTTCTTATGGGCGACAACCATGGAATCTAACTGTAGCGTTTGTATGCCACTTTAGTGGTAGGTGAGCTAAACGTATCAATGTATGTAAGTTCAATTCATTATATTTTGTCAAAACTAATATGTTTCTGAAATGATTTTTGTTTTGCAAATGCAAACATTTTTTATTCGCACTGAAGAATATGTTAATAAAAATTGTGTTTAAGAATTAGGCATTTATATTTCCATAATTTACCGACAATTAGAGATTTAGTGTTTTGGTGGCACAATTGGGGACTTATGCAATCTATACAATTATATTTGAGATTTGTAAAGCATAAATATTGGATTTGCGAGTTATGATTAAGAAACATATACACATATTAAACATTTTTATGTGTTTCATAAACTCTGACATTTCTTCACATTATTCGTTTTGATTGATGGATTGAGAGTCTTCAAGTTTAAGGTGTTTTTATAGGTGATAACCATAGAATCGTGTAATGCAATTGTTTGGGTATGTTTAAATATACATATTAACGAAATAATTAAAATTTTAAAGGAGTATTTGGGATTAAGTTGGAAATTTCAATGATGCAAGTGGATGATGTATGTTGTTAGTGGAGTCGTACCAAATACCCATTGTATAGTTGTTTTGTACATACAATTGGATGTGGTGGCTGTTCAAAGTAAGTTGTGGTGTTGTTGTAGTAAACACATATTGCAATGAATTTCAGGTGGATGGGTGTGAGGTCATAATAAATATCTAATTGTTTATGTGATTTGTATAGGCATTTTGAAGATATGGATGTTTATTGTTGAGGACGCACATTTATATACGATATATAAAATCGTCTAAGATACAAACAGCGTCAATGTAATAGAAATGTTTTTTTTTGTGTATAATTATGCATTTTTATTTCACAGGTTGACAGAAATTGTAGGGGTTTTTTTCAGTGTTATGGTGACGATAAATAGGGTTTTCTTCATACTAAACAATTGTACCTGAAGTTTTGAGATTTATTTCCCACCGTTGAAAAATTGTTGATGTTGCCTGGCCGGGAACCCACGACCTTCAGCGTGCATGGCGGGTGTGCATACCATTGCATCACGGTGGGTTATAAAAAAGGTATATAATCCAAATTTTAATAGGTGTGTACGATAATCAAAAACAAAAAAGAATTGTATAAATTACTACAACATTTACTGTACGCTGTTCATAAAAAAAACATTTTAGTGCAAGATATCGATTTAGGAGAAATTTTTTAGTAGTTTTGTGACAAAGAACTCACACATTTTTTGCTGGAAAATTTGTTCCGTAAAAATTTGGATATGTTTGGACAGCTAACTTGTAATCAGTTGTTAAATGTAAACAACTCAAAATGACAAAGAAAACTACACAATTTATTTTTTTTTTAGAATCGCTTTAAATAAATAAAATGCAATTATAATTAATGTTTTTTATGTTATTTGGTTATAAAAATCGACAGAAAATAAGAAATGTTAATACTTTTTCGGAAACAGCTGACTTTCTTGCAAGTTTTGCAAATGTTGTTATCAATTTTTTTGTTTGAGAGAGTAAAATTCATTGAGAATAGTTACTGATGTTTACTAAGTAATTATTTCTGGAAAAGTTATCATACATACCCAATACCGAGTTAAGTGTTACGTATGTTTTGGTATCCCTTTGAGTGATGAATTGTTGACTATCTTCAATTGGAAAATCTTCATGTAGATACTTTATAAAAAATAAAAAAAATAGTTATATCTTCATATAAAAACCAACCACTTCACCCTCAATTAATTAAAAACACACATGGTTTAAAAACACTAGGATTAAAACCAACCCGGTATAGAAACCACCTGGTTTAAAAACCCCGTGAGATAAAATCTGTTTATTATAAAATGGATGGATTCACCATTCAAAATGTTGTAGATTTTTTGCATCAAAAATTAAATTGATTATGTGTTCCTGAAGAGAGCTTAGAAAGTGGGTAAGTACTAAACAAAAATCGTGTTCTTACATTTACACAGCCCCCGCGTGTTAAAAAAATGCTGTCAACGATTTTCTAGAATTTGTTTTCCACTGTTTAATAATGCAGTATGTGGCAAAACCATGGAGAACGTTGATAAAAGAATTACATGGGAGCCACATATATCTATAATTTTCTAAATCCATTATGCACGAGAATTTGTCAAAATTTTTTAGGGTTTCAAATCGAAAGATTGGATGCTATCTACAATGCATAAATATTGAAAATTTGTTTTTTACTTCAATTAACCAAATGCAACATGAAGAATTTTAAATTATATTGATGTTTATGGAGAAATAAGGCGTTATGTGAATAGTTTCATTGATACATTAATGTCTTCAACATACCTTGATGTAATTAAAAGGTTATTGTTATGGTGAAAGACGAAAATAGTAGAAAAATTATGAAAGATATGTGCGACTGTGTGTTTAAGGAAATTATAACCACCGATTTAAATATTAAATTTAGATCTCACACACAAGAGGTTATACTAATAAGTTGCAAGTTTTAGTTTTTAAAATCCTTTGTGGCCACGTTTGCTTGTGAACAATTTTGGATGTTTGTGGAGGTATATTTCCCACACCGGGTTAATATTTATATATTCTAAGTGGGTGTTGGTTGGTTGTCATCAGAAGAATAAATCTGAAAAGATTCGTCAAAAAAAAGCGCTGGATTGGCTATGTAATTTTGGTGGTATTCAATGAGCAAAATGTGTAATAGAGGTATACATGCTTATGAAAATATTTGTACTTATACTGCTATTTGAAAATTTGACTTTAATTTAGAGGAAACTAGCACTTTTTGGTACAATCTGAAGTAACATATTAGGGATTCGTATGTTATCAAACGGTTATCTGTTCAAACGTTGTTGATGATAATTAGTGTATCAGGTGAAAGGTAATGTATGCGTTATAGTGTCGAAAAAAAATATAATATTTTTGCAGGCGTTTTGAGTATACATGTGTACAGCAACTATGAATATTCCATATTATATAGACAAATTATATACTATTTTAACAAGAACGCTGATAACAAATGCCCCAAATATCGCGCAATCGTCAACGTCAAACAATATTCTTCAGTCATGTACATCATTATCTCAACAACACCAAGCCTTTTTACAAAACAATGGATTTAACTTGCTGTTAATTTAAATAATCTCATCTTCAATTTTATTAAAAGAAATATTTTATTATATAAGTAAATAAACTTTACCCTAATCATTTATAACAATGTATAAGCTGATGGCCTTTGTAGCTAATGCTTTTACCACTTTTGTAATTATCCTTATATTTACTATAAGTATAATTGTAAATAAATAAATAAATATATCCTATTTTCTTCTAGAATTATTGGCACTCATCAGTTTATGAGTCTTTACGCCATGATAATGAAAATATATAGAAAAATAAAACTATATTGTAAAGATATAAGAAACAAACATTTCTATTTTGCCCTATTCACAATATCCCAATGTTACCAATATATAATGCACATAGAAAATATTTAGTTTCATCTCAAAAAAAAAAATAATAATAATAATAATAATAATAATAATAATAATAATAATAATAATAATAATAATAATAATAATAATAATAATACGGAGGCCAAAGTGTATTTTTAGCGCTAAGAAGAAAGTACAATTAGGTAATGTGAATAACATATACTTGAGGTCAATATGGTACTGAGGGTGAATTCAGTAATGTACTTGACAAATTTGCACCAATAAAGCGATCATGAATAATCAAAAAATATGCTGACGTTTTACATGGTATTGATGGTTTTATTTTCAAATTCTATCTTTGAATCTATTGATAATCTTTTACGACTTTTTTTTATAGCGTACCTCAATTACAATAAGCGACTCCTTTAAAATATTTAGAATTGGTTTAAAAAGATTAGAATTGGTTGAGGTTCTTTAAAAAAGCAGTTTTATTGAAACTTTGCATACATGTAATAGTATAGTCTGTCTGTCATTTTAAAATTTTAGGTTTAAATCATCATATAGATATGCTTCGAAATAATGAACCCTCATACATACTAAATTGGAGTGAATTATATTCTAATCATTTTCTAGATCTAAGAATATAAAAGTTTGTGTCTTTATTCGTATAATCCTATCATAGAAATGCAGTAGGGCGCGACTCCCGGTATTTTTGTGGTTTACATTATTTGTTTTATCCCAAAATGTAAATGAAGCATTTCCCATATAATATGAGTGATTGAATAGGACGCATAATAATTTAAACGAGCAATTAATTTATTAGGCCCCATCCCAGTGTATAAAGTTTGGTTTGTTGAGATTAACAGTCATTTAACCTTCAACAGTGAGAGTTGATTCGAAGAGTTGTTTATTTGTTTGTATACTTTGAACCTCTGTTTCCATATTTCCATCAGGTTGGTTAACTTTTCGATGTACGCATGTATTCTCTAAAATTTTCTTATATATCCAGCTCACATGTACCAAAGTCTTTAGGATTTTTTATGAAACAGCCTGTTGTTAGACCCAATGTTTGGTTTCCTATTTGTATCATCATCGACGTACATCTTGCTATTACCGAAATTCCAATCACCTTTTTTCATCTTTGTGAGGACCATATGCTATATCAAATTATCTTCTTTCTAGTAATGCATAAACAATTTTATCTCCATTCGCATACACTTTTCAGATTCATCTTCAGAATAAAACCTTTCATCATTAGATTGATCTTGATATTAAACTTGATTTTAATTTTTTAATTTCTTTTACGTTTAAATATTTCTTCTTTCATAAATTTAAATGCGATAATTGGATAACATCATTTAGTGTTTTTTTATTATAGATTTCCCAATTTTATCTTCTCCCTGCTTGATTGATTGAAATTGTCTTTTTTACAAAACTTATTGACTTAATAAGTTCCTTTAGGACATCCTACTCCATTTTTATAGTTATGTCGATTTTTAACCGGGTGGTTTAAAACCACCTAGTTTTAAACGACCCAGTTTAAAACCACCCAGTTTTAAACCACCCGGTTAAAATCGACATAACTATAAAAATGGAGTAGGATGTCCTAAAAGGAACTTATTAAGTCAATAAGTTTTGTAAAAAAGACAATTTCAATCAATCAAGCAGGGAGAAGATAAAATTGGGAAATCTATAATAAAAAAACACTAAATGATGTTATCCAATTATCGCATTTAAATTTATGAAAGAAGAAAATATTTAAACGTAAAAGAAATTAAAAAATTGAAATCAAGTTTAATATCAAGATCATTCTAATGATGAAAGGTTTTATTCTGAAGGTGAATCTGAAAAGTGTATGCGAATGGAGATAAAATTGTTTGTGCATTACTAGAAAGAAGATAATTTGATATAGCATATGGTCCTCACAAAGATGAAAAAAGGTGATTGAATTTCGGTAATAGCAAGATGTACGTCGATGATAATACAAATAGGAAACAAACATTGGGTCTAACAACAGGCTGTTTCATAAAAAATCCTAAAGACTTTGGTCCATGTGAGCTGGATATATAAGAAAATTTTAGAGAATACATGCGTGCTTCGAAAAGTTAACCAACCTGATGGAAATATGGAAACAGAGGTTCAAAGTATACAAACAAATT